>NW_022983318.1:0-54390 GCF_011762595.2 Tursiops truncatus | reverse complement strand
TCAGCCAAAAATCAAATACTTTAGAAATAAAATGGAGTACACGAGAGAGAAAACATTAGTTGTCCAAACCTAACATTAAGTGAGAAAACCGGTTCCCTGGTGGCACAGTGGTGAAGAGTCCGCCTGCCCGATGCAGGGGACGCGGGTTCATGCCCCGGTCCTGGGAGGATCCCACGTGCCACGGAGCAGCTGGGCCCGTGAGCCATGGCCGCTGAGCCTGCGCGTCTGGAGCCTGTGCTCCGCAACGGGAGAGGCCACAATAGTGAGAGGCCCGCGTAGCGGAAAAAAAAAAAAAAAAAAGATGAGAAAACTGAAACCCAGGAAAAAAGTGAATGACTCAGTCTCACCAGGTTATGAGTGGCAGAGCCAGGGCCAAAACCTCCAGTCTTCCAACATCCGTCAAGGCCAGGTGCATCCCCCTGCAGGCTCCAAACACTTGATCGCCCTGGAGATAGGGCTCAAACCACATGACTTATGGGTCCCATTCAGATAAATCTATGAGCTCTTTTGTCCCCAGATAACTGGTTTTAGAAACTTTGTGTTTGCCCTCATTGAGGAGCAGAGATTGTGCTTCTTGATTGTTTCACTGGATTGAAAAAAAAAATGAAATGTTATTTTCCTCTTGATGAATGCCCTCCACAAGAAAATATTCAACTATCTAAAAAAAAAAAAAGAAAGAAAAAAAAACAGCTCCTCTAATGGAACCAGGGAGGGTTTGAGGAGAATGGGGAGACCCAATTTTAGAAGCCCAGCCCTTAAAGCTTAGATGGAGAGAAATGTTTCTATATGAACACTCTTGCTTGTAGGAAGGATGCAGAAATCGTTATAGAGTGACTGCGCTTGTTCATTGTGAGGTAAATTTGCCCTGCAACAATCACCCATTTTGGGTAACACATTCCAAATTTCTTTGAGAAGTTTTCCTCCCTCTCTGTCCATGTGGTTCAGTTGCAGCCGATCCCATCTAGATGCCATCCTGCTCCCGGACTCAGACTCGTCAATGAATCTCGCTGGCTTCAGTGACTGGGTCAGAGCTGGCCAAGGGCCCCAAGCTGGGCCATTACTGAGCATCTCTGGAAACTTTGCTGGTGCTGCTGGGAAAGAAGCGCTCTTTTTCCGCAGGGCTTGTTAATAACGCAGAGGGGAGGCCTGGCCCTGCTTGTCTAGTCATCTAAGGGGAGCGCCTAAGACAGCTGAGCTGAGAGATGGCAAAGATAGGTACTTGACAATATCACCTGAGTATATGATTCCAGCGGGGCCTAAATTTTATAAACTGTGGGGGTCAGAACATTTTCTTTCTTCCTTTTTTAGTGTAAGCCTATTGGAGTTGGGTTTCTGTCACCTGAAACCAAAAGAGACCTAATAAACCCACGGCAAGGATACTGAGGGGATGCTTAAAGAGAATAAGAGTTTTAACGAACGGGCACTGACAATGTGTGGGGCAACTGGCCTGAGTCTGGCCAGCCCTGAGAAGAGGAAAGGTCCACCCCACTCAAATAATCAGGGCTGCGGGTGGCAGAGCAGAGCTCACCAGGAGAGAAGAGCTCATCCTGGGCTGACATCTAGACCTCCACCCACCTAACCTTCCAGTGAGATTCAATATGAGAATATGAAACTGCTCTCGATGAGGTTCACCTCCTCTAACTCCCACAATGCTTTCCAGGTCCCAGAACATAATTTTATTTTAGAGGCACCCAAAGATGTCTGATTTATTAGAAAAAAAGCTAAACAGTGGAAAGGGGAAAGACTGAGAAAGAACACTTGTGTGTGTGTGTGTGTGTGTGTGTGTGTGTCTGTGTAAAATGAGGATGGTGGTGAAGGAATCCTTCCCAACCCTAAGTTCCATGAATAAGAGGGGGGCAAGATGCTGCAGCTCTCGTGACCCTGGTCAGACTGGCAGTAAAGGAACCGCTAAACTGAAGACATATGGAGGGCAGAGGTCAGGTCTACCTTATTCGCTGTTGTATCATCAGCACCTAATTAGAGAGTTTAGCAATCAGGAAATATTTGTTGAAGACAGGAAGGCAGAGCTTGCTATATGCCAGCCAATGATGGGGGTGTGGGGGGAGGGAAGAGAAAGCTGAGACAAAGGGACGGAGGTAGGAATCTGAGAAAGAAAGAGCACCAATGGTGGTGAGATGGGACTTGAAGAATTACCGCCACTCATTTATTTTAATTGATGTCTTTAAAAAAAAGTTTGGGTCCATTCAACCAAAAGCTCATATGAAGCAAGTAATCAATTCAAGGAAATTGCAAATCTGATCTGTGACCTGAATCCTCCTTGCTCCGTGTCATCAGAATCCCCCAGGCATTCCTGCCAGCCTGACTCAGCCTGTTTCCTGAGCAGTGAGGTCAGCTGCAGTTGCATCTCTGACCGCCCTGTCCACGACCAGCCCTCCTCCTCTGAGGTGAGGCACACACAAGTGATGCCGTCGGTGGGCCTTTCCCACAGCCGCCCTTCCAGGGCACAAGCTTCCCAGACAGGCACCTGTTGCCCAAGGCTTCGCCTCCCTCCTACTGCCACGCACAGTTCAAGCCTGGTCACTTTCTTCTGGAGCGGCTCTGACACAGCTTGAAAGTCAGGGTTTCCAGAGATGAGACACATCAGAGGCTGCTCTGCCCACAGCCCTCTGTGGTCTGAACTCTAGATCTCAAGCGTTCCAGAGTGCAGTGGAACAAGTGTGTGCTCCGCCTCAGAAACAGAAAATCAGCCCTCATCTTGTTCCAGGGGTGGCAACACATGGGTAGAGGGAGCCCAGCTCTGGGTCCTCTAGAAAACGAGCCAGCCTCCAGGCACACGGGCCAGGGTTCTCAGAATGTTAGACAAAGGAGGCTTTAATCACGGAAACTCAGGCGGCAGGAGCCGTATGGAACCACAGTGGCACAGCAAGTCAGAGATGCTGGTCAGTGATGGGGCTGTGCCAGGAGCAGCTTTTCGTGTTTGATGCTTGTCAATCATAAATATGCATCCTGTTTACCTAAGTTGTGTAGCGTAAGTTCACATGGTTAAGTCCAGCCTGTAGGCACAGGAGATATACTCCTCATCTTCTGATGTGTGCGTGAATACGCGAATATGCAGATAGGATGGGTATATCAGCATCTGTTTCACAACCAGGTAAAGTTAGCTTTGGCTCTTTTGACCCACTGATAATACAAGACAATATTTTACACTCATTAATAAGCTGTCCCTAAACCAAAGGACACAAACAATGTCCTTTAAGTTGGTTTTCCAAGTAATCACATGCACTGTTCTGTGTTTTGACAACAGAAGAAAGTGCTTTTCTTACTGGAAAGGGCATGAAGAAAACAGAGCAGGAGAATTCCCCTCCCACCAGTGGCTTCCTCACTGAAGATCTTCACAAAGATGTTCCTTTGATCGTCAAAGATTTATAAAATTTTAAGGAAGTACAAAAGCCCTCGATTTACTACACACTATCTGGTGGGAGATATTGAAAAGTAAATACAAACTTAAAAACAGTTATAACCTCATGGTGAGAGTAGGCACAGTGCCATGGAAGCCAGGAGAAGGGTCACCAATCTTCCACAGGCAGGGTGGGGGTCAGAGAAAATATTTCAGAGGTTGTGATGCTCAAGCTAAGTCTCAAGCAGCTAAGCCGCAAGGGAGGGAGCATCGTTCCCAGCAGACGAAGGAGCAGGACAGGAAAGCAAGGAATGTCTGCGACCTGCCTCGCAAGAGCTCGCCCTGCTTTGTTTCTCTCTATAGTACTTAGTGCCATCTGCCATTTTATACCTTTATTTGTGTATTGTCTGTCACCAGCAATAGCACATAATTCCCCCGAGGGCAGGGACTTCGTTCTGTTCTCTGCGATAATCCCTGCACCTAAACATGTTCAGCATGTAGTAGGAATCAAATACTTGCTGAATGCATGGATGTTGGCAGGAGTGAGAAATGAAGCTGGACAGTCAGGCAGGGTAGCCTCGCCATCATGAGGGCCTTGTATGCTCTGCTAGCGAGTGTGGACATGAACTTGGAGACTTAGTGCCATATTTACAAACTGGCAGCCCATAATTTACAAACAGTTCATGCAGCTGAATATCAAAAAAACAAACAACCCAATCAAAAAATGGGCAGAAGACCTAAATAGACATTTCTCCAAAGAAGACATACAGATGGCCAAGAGGCACATGAAAAGATGCTCAACGTTGCAAATTATTAGAGAAATGCAAGTCAAACTACAAAGAGATATCACCTCACACCAGTCAGAATGGCCATCATCAAAAAGTCTACAAACAATACATTCTGGAGAGAATGTGGAGAAAAGAAAACCCTCCTACACTCTTCGTGAGAATGTAAATTGGTGCAGCTACTATGGAGAACAGTATGGAGGTTCCTTAAAAAACTAAAAATAGAGCTACCATAATCCAGCAATCCCACTCCTGGGCATATATCCTGAGAAAACCGTGGTTCAAAAGGATCCATGCACCCAATGTTCACTGCAGCGCTGTTTACAATAACCAAGACATGGAAGCAACCTAAATAAATGTCCATTGACAGATTAATGAATAATGAAGGTGTGGTATATATATATATATATATATATATGGAATATTACTCAGCCATTAAAAGAATGAAATAATGCCATTTGCAACAACATAGATGGACCTGGAGATTATCATACTAAGTGAAGTAAGTCAACAGAGAAAGATAAATATCATATGATATCGCTTGTATATGGAATCTAAAAACATGATAAAAATGAACTTACTTACAAAACAGAAACAGAGTCACGGACTTAGAAAACAAACTTATGGTTACCAAAGGAGAAACCTTTGTGGGGGGAGGGATAAATTGGGAGTTTGAGATCGACATATACACACTACTATATTGAGATCGACATATACACACTACTATATTGAGATCGACATATACACACTACTATATTAAAATAGATGACCAACAAGGACCAGTTTAAAAAAACTGGCAGCCCTTGGACCAAACACAGAGAGTGTTTTGCTTGACCTATACTGTGCTTTTAAATTAGGGTATTTTAAAAAATTTTATTGGAGTATAGTTGATTTACAATGTTGTGTTAGTTTCAGGTGTACAGCAAAGTGAATCAGTTATACACATATATATATCTACTCTTGGACATATACATACTATATATAAAATAGATAACTAATAATGACCTACTGTGTAGCATAGGGAACTCTACTCAATACTCCGTAATGGCCTATATGGGAAAAGTATCTAAATTAAGGTATTTCATTTAAAAATAAAACCTAGATTTCTAGCTTCCCTTTAAAAATCAGAGGGTGCAGTAATATGGGGCCTGTAGTCTTTCGAGGCAAAGGTCAGCTTGTGCTGATAGCAGGTAGCCTCTTAGTAAGACCTGTGCTCTCAAGTTCACCGGGTTCTTCTCCAGTCTCAATTGTCTTGTGAGGGCTTCCTTCCTCACATGTCCACCTGCTGCCCCATCTAGATAATGAGTTTGAAGCCTCTAGCCTGAGTTCAGAATGTCTGGTTTAAGAATTCCAACATGATAGCAAGTCTCCAAAATAATCTCCCAATGGCCCATGCCCCCCGGTAGTTATGACCTCCCACAGTGCATCTGAGCTGGTCCTGTGTAACGAATAGAATGTGATGGAAGCAACACTTGTGTGGCTTCTAAGGACAATTCATAAGAAGCTAGTCACCACACAGAAAGTCGGACTCCTCTGAGGCTTCAGTGCTGTGAGGAAGCCCAAGCTAACAATGGGGAGAGGCCATGTACACAGAGAGAGTCCCCAAGTGTTCTAGATATCCCATCTGAGATGCCAGGACATGTGAAAGCCATCTGGACACCCAGGGCCAGAAACCCATCTAGCTCCATACAAACATGTCCATCGTATGAGAGGCTCCAAGAGAGACCCATCCAGCGGAAACCCTTTCAAACCCACAGAACCATGATAAATACTTAGTAATTGTTTAAGCCACTGTGTTTTGGGTGGCTTGTTACAGAACAGAAGGTAACTGAGTCACATACACTACCACTTATACAGAAGGTGGCCTTAAGCATATTATTTAGCATCTTTAAGCCTCAATCTCTTCATCTTTAAAATAAGGAAAATAATAGTACTGACTTCAGAGTTTTTTGAAATTCGAATTATATTATGAAATGGATGTACTCAGCCTTGAAGCTAGCACATCAGAAGCACTCAATGAATACTAACCATTATTTAATTTCACTTCTCATTATTACTGCTGTTGAAGTCTGCCTAGTGGGTAGCATATTTCACAACCAAGAATACTGAAAGGGAGGAGACAGGGAAGGTAAAGATGGGCAGATCAGGGTCAAGGAGAGTGTCGTGGAGAAGACATTCTCAGTGTGGTAGTATGTTCTTGCTCTCCCAAAGTCTAGAGTGCCAGGAAATCGGCTATTTTCCCCACTTGGGTATCTGCAGTAAGGATTCTGGAAACTCCTATTGAGTCAATTTATTAATTCATAACTCATTCAAAAAGAGCACTGACTCGTATGTCAAGCTCGGTACTGAGCATACAGCAGTGCACAAAACAGATAAAGGCCCCTGCCCTCATGGAGCTTCCATTCTAGTGTAGGAGAAGATATCAAACAAATAAATAAAAGACGTAGTATGGTAGATGGTGATAAGTACAATGGAAAAAAATAAGTAAGCTAAGGTGATAATGAGTGTGGGGTGGAGGAAACTGGCTTGTAATCGTAAGTAAGTTGGTCAAGGAAGGGCTCCCTGAGCATAATTAGAAAGTGAAAGAGGTATCTGGGGTGGGGAGGGACTATCATACAGAAAGATCCATACATAAAAATGAGCTGAAGTCTCATATTGTTACATCTACTATCAATCACTGATGAATATATGTCTTCTCCCAATAATTCTGTGAGGCAAATTTAATATATGTTATCCTTACTTTACTCAGTTACTTTTTTATCCTATCGCGCTCTATTTCTCTTTAAGCTACTTTAACTTCTTTTTGGAACAAGGCAAGATGATGTATTAGTCATGTTAAGTTAGGTTAAGCAACAAACACTCCCCAAATCTCACTGGCCTCACACAACAGCATGAGTCCACAGTGGCTGGGCTCCATCATGTCTTCATTCAGGGACTTTGGTCAGCTGAGGCGTCACCATCCTACACTGTCAATCACAGCACCAGGGAGAAGGACAGATGGAACACTGGCACCAGCTCTTCAGTACTTCTGCTGGAAGGGACACAGGTCATCACCTCTCCTCATTTTTCACTGGCCAGAGCAGGTCATGTGTAGCTGTGTATGAGTGTGTGCGTGATCGTCCTAAATGCATAGAAGTAAAAGGAAATAGATGTTGACGAATAGTTTTGTCTACCATAGACAGATGGAAATGATAGATGATAGCGGGTCATAATTGGTGAAAGAAAGAGAAGAGAAAGACAGAGATAGATAGATAGATAGATAGATAAAGTAGATAAAAGAAAAGAAAACCGAGGCTTAGAAATGGTCATTTGCCCATGGTGAAAAAGTTTGTAAAGTAGCCAGGTCAAGATCGGAACCAAAATCTACCTGGTTTCATACTGGTCTTGGAGACAGACTACCTGGATCTCTGTGTGCTAAGCAGAGTCCTTTGGTATAGAGTCAGATGTGTTTCATATCAGGTCAGGCACTGAATGTTGCCTCTCTGACTGGGCGTTAAATGTATCTCTGAAGTTTGCTTTCATGAAGCATAATTTGAGAACCTCTGCACTTTTTTCCAGCAATTTTAAAGAATATCATTATTCAATAACCACCACAAAGGACCTCAGTCAGCTCCACACACACTACTGTCCCATGGGAACATGGTTTGAGAATCATATGATGAACGTCTCACTCTGGGGTATTTTCTAACACCAACAAGCAATTCTCTGAATCTCCAGACACCAACTGGGTGTTCAACAATTCGGTAAATTCTGACACTAACTTCCCAGAGTGCCTCACAGTTTAAGGTCTCCATCCCACAGACTGCCCCCGACTTCAGGTGTCAGTCAAAAGTCCTGGTCTCCATACTTCTGACTGACTGGCTATAAATCAGGGGTTCAAGCTTCCATGCCGTGTCAGGTTACACCACCCTCCTAGCACCTTGATGTGTTTACCAACCTGCAAGCTCTCCAAACTCCGTTGTTTAGGGGTTTTTATGGAGGTTTCATTACACAGGTGTGACTAAGTAAATTCACTGACCACTGGTGATTAATTCAATCTCCAGCCCCTCCACCCTCCCCAGAGATTGGGGTTGTCTTTCTGGCACCAGCCCCCATCCTGAAGCTACCTAGGGAACCCTAGCCAGAGTCACCTCATCAGCATACAAAAGATACTCTTATCATTCCAGAGATTCCAAAGGTTGAGGAGCTGTATGCCAGGAACCTGGATAAGACCAAACATTTATTTTTTTATTATATCACATTCACCGTGTTCAGACTAATTTCATTCTAGAATAGTCAAAACTTGCAGCTTTGAATGTGGAGACAATTTGTAACTCTCAAGAAATGGAAACTAGGAGTGGGAGACATCTGAGAGAAACACATGTCCTCAATATTTTTAAAAATTGTTCAATTGAATTTATTCTGGATATTACTGAAACTATATTTCAATATCTGGATGATATGATTTTATTAATAGGTGGTGTGTGCATGGTTTCTAGAAAATACTTTGTTGAGTTGCAAGAGATCTGTGTATATATATGTGTGGAGATATATATGTATGTGTATATATATATATATATATAAAATACAGATCTACAATCCTTCTTCCATAAAGGCCTGAAAACTGGAAGTTTTCATAACTCACTTGGCAGTGGGCCCTAAATTGAATTCATTCGGTGACAGTATTTGACCTGAACTGCCATGAGGCTATTTAGAGTCGATATATAAAGGTCTTTGTACAGAGTCTCTTTTCCCACTAGTGTGAATATTCATAGAACTGTCAAAATGTGAATTTTGATCAAATATTGGTTTGATCATGGAGACCTGATCCAGACTGGGGATGTCACCTCATAGCAAAATATGTACTATGTTACCTTTCTAAAATGAAAACCATTTTTAAATTTTGAAATACTTTTGGCCCTACAGATCTGAATCAGAAATTGTAACCTAGATTATCATCTTTCTTGCTGATAAAAATCATCAGGTATTTTGCCCATTGAACCAGTTTGAGAGCCATACTCTCCCCCTGTGTAGGGACGTCTTTTCTTACCTCCCCAGGCTGAGACAAGACACAGTTTTTCTGCCGGCTCTCTGCCACCAGTGAGCTATGTCACTTGTTGCTGGTGTCCTGATCTCGTTGTTTATCGTCCTTTAGAGAAAAAAAAGAGGTCATTGCAGTTTGATGTTGCACTTTTGCAAGCTTTGCCTCATGGTTTCCTCTTTGCTTGGCCTTTCTTTTCAGTCATACTTATTGTGTCACTCTTCTGTGTTCGTGCACAAAAACCTCCCGCTTCTGTACGGGTTCAGTTTTGTATCCAAGCTAGAGTAGAAATATGGGCCTCTGTAGATGTTGTCTCCCCATTTCTTGCTCATTAGGATAATTCGTGAGTTATTGCCAGAATTTTGAAAGCAGCCAGGTTAAAAGGGTTCTGAAGTGATTTTTCCTGGGTCCTTCAGATCTCTCTTCAGGGAGATGTGATGTAACATCAAAGGGAAGCTCCACCAGTTTTTGTTCCCACCACCAACCCCCCCCCCCACACAAAAAAAGGTGGGGTGGGGGAAGGAAGGACTTAAAACATTGTATCAAACTTGGGGTTTTAAACCTGCTTGAGAGTGACAGACTCCTTTGAGAAATTGACAAAAGACAAAGACAAATAAGAATAAACTCAAAATTTGCACAGAATTTCAGGTTCCTCAGACTCCTTCTCTAAGCCAGATGAAGAACTTCCATCCAAGACCAGTGCTTTCCAAAGGCTAGGGACCCTGGGAGATCCCTCAGATCCCTGGGCAGAGAGGTTCAAATTCAATACCACACGTCCCCTTACTCACCTGGAGCCACCATTGAAGAAACCTTTGGAATAAGGGGAAATGGGTCCCACATGTGTCTTCAATCTTGAGCTGCTCAAGAAAAATAATTCTTCCAGGTGAGTCACCTCTTTGATGTGAAATATTTTTTCTGCAGGGAGTGTCATTATGGAAGAGGGAAATTTTCCTGAAATAAATACCTATCAGGATTGATCTGGTCCATGATCCAGACTTCTGAACTCAATCTTCCTGGTCATTTTGTGTCTTTAGTTTTTTTCCATGCCAATTACTATTAAAAATTAAGATTTTTTTCTTATTTTACTTTGGAATTTTTTTTTTCTTTGGCCCTCCATGGAGAAAAGCAATGAAGAATATGAGGAAGTGACTCGCTTTTCCCTACCCCTTGCCTGAAAGGGATTAAAATGCCTGGGTTGCCCATAGGGTATAGATATATGTTAATTCAGTTGATTAGCCCAGAAGAGAACCGATAAAGGCCCATAAGGATCCACTATCACAGCAAAGCCTACTTTCTTAATCCCAGCTGGTCATCATCTCAAACATAAGCCTACAGCAACAATGTAACTGAGCAGGACCCTATGGGGCCTTCCCAGGACAGACCCCCTGCCCCATATCCTCTGCTTTAGCTCATCTCTGAAGTACCTAGGTAACAGTATCTGACGCACATTTCCTGAGTTGTTTTACAGAGGCCAAATCCACCACCAGATGGAAGAAATTAACTACTCAATGATCATAAGCACGTAGGCGCCAGACCTACTGGCACCTAAGGATTGATGATGTTAACCCCTTTGACTCTGCTCTGTTACCTCACCATCAACCAATCAGAGAACTATGCATGAGCTGATCACATGTCCGTGACGCCCCTCCCTCAATTTGCCTTTAAAAATGCCTTACTGAAAGCCATCCGGGAGTTTGGGCTTTTTGAGCACTAGCTGCCCTGAACTCCTTGCGTGGAACCCTGCAATCAACACTGCATTTTCCTTCACCGCAACCTGTGGTCTGGAGATTGGCTTTACTGTGGCAGGCAAGCGGACCCAAGTTTGGTTGGTAACAACAGAGGAGAGACGGTATTTGGAGGTCCCACACCTACTAATTAATCTCCATGAGCAGAAAAGCTCATAATGATGGTTCAGTAAAGGCATCTTCATATCACGAAAGAAAGCCAAGAGTACAGGTAAGAATCTGATGATCTTTACCCTGGGAGAGAAATTGAAATCCATCTGATTAGTGACCAGCTGTGGTTATGAAGCTCGTTGCACTTTATGCCTCTAGGCTTTTTAGGGCTTTTTGTGGATGAAATGCCCACCTGACGGCCAGTCTTAATTCCTACCCTTCCCCCACAGTGTCTACCACCACTGCTTCCATTGCCTGGTAAACTCCTACTCATTCTTGCAGACACAGCTCAAAAGGCAAAGACATTTCTCTCTGAAATCTGCTCTGCCCAGGCAGTGGTATACCCTCCGTGTGCCTACAGCTTTCCATCATGCCACTACCAGAGCACTTAAACATGATATTATATTAATGGCTGTTGGTTTGCATTTCTCCTGTCTACCCCTGCTCACTAGACTATGAGGTTCCTAAGATTAGGGGCTGTGTTAAAACAGCCCTGCCTGGGCTTTCCCTGGTGGCGCAGTGGTTGAGAGTCCGCCTGCCTATGCAGGGGACGCGGGTTTGTGCCCCGGTCCGGGAAGATCCCACATGCCGCGGAACGGCTAGGCCCGTGAGCCATGGCCGCTGAGCCTGCGCGTCCGGAGCCTGTGCTCCGCAACGGGAGAGGCCACAACAGTGAGAGGCCCGCGTACCGCAAAAAAAAAAAAAAAAAAAGTAAAAACAAAACAGCCCTGCCTGGGCTTCCCTGGTGGCGCAGTGGTTGAGAGTTCACCTGCCGATGCAGGGGACGCGGGTTTGTGCCCGGTCCGGGAAGATCCACATTCCGCGGAGCGGCTGGGCCCGTGAGCCATGGCCGCTGAGCCTACGCGTCCGGAGCCTGTGCTCCGCAACGGGAGAGGCCACAACAGTGAGAGGCCCGCGTACCGCAAAAAAAAAAAAAAAAAAAAGTAAAAACAGCCCTGCCTGGGCTTCCCTGGTGGCGCAGTGGTTGAGAGTTCACCTGCCGATGCAGGGGACGCGGGTTTGTGCCCGGTCCGGGAATATCCCACATTCCGCGGAGCGGCTGGGCCCGTGAGCCATGGCCGCTGAGCCTGCGCGTCCGGAGCCTGTGCTCCACAGGCGTGAGAGGCCCGCGCACAGCAAAAACAAAACAAAACAAAACAAAACAGCCCTGCCGTTAGCCTTTGCATTTGTTCTTGGGGGAGCTTCAGAATTGCAAAGTAACCCAAATGAAGATGTTTCAGACAGAGATCTTAATTAGGAAAACATTAGTTAAGATTTGTAACTGAACTAGGCATATCCTTTGGCATTACTCTAAGACTTCAATCGCAGAAACCTCACAGTTCTAGTGAGGAAGAGGAGACACAGATGTCTAAGTAAATTGTTGTCATTATGCTACTATGGTCAAATGTTAGAATAGAGGAATAAGTGGAGGGATGAAGGTTGTTAGAACTTTTTCTAAATGTATACTTAACCTTCATCTGAAAGTTATGAGGTTTGTTTCCTGGAAGGTACATGTACGTGCACAAGCAAGTGTGTGGATGCCCACGTGGACTTGTCCCAGCTGTGCCCATGGGAGACTGGAGCAGGCCCAGACTAAGGTAGAGGTCAGGTAGACCTGACCTTTTCTTCTCAGGCCACACCATGAAAGAAAATGAAACAAGACTTGACACAGCCCAGCAGCACCTGGATAGGGTCTGCTTGGCCCTTCCAAAGGGTTCCTTATGTTAGGAGAGTGTATTCTTGGATTATGAAGATTTTAAAGAACTGGATGCTGTGCTACTCAGGAAAAGTTTTGAAATGGTCAGGCAATAAAGGACCCTTTAATGGGTCCTTTTTGAGCTAAGGGTAATAAATCAGTTAAGTTATTCGATTCCACAGAAAGAGCCCTAGACCTATAAAACTTGTGATGAAAGTCAGTAGATTACAGGTGTGGGGGGAATTAGTCCATCTAATTACCAGTGGAAGTTTGTGCATCTGTAATTCCTCTTGTAGGAAGTATGAAATATATTAGCAATTAATGTTCCTCAGTAGAAGTCTTGAGGGCAAATCATTTCCTTAAATTTCATTTAATTGTCTTTTAGTTATGACTCCTCTTTCATGAATATCGCAGAATGGAAATACCCACAGCCACTTTTCAAAGACAGATGAATTGATCATTTCCTTACTGTAAATAATAGTCTCTGAATTACTTTACAGAGTCACCCTAGAATTGACTAAAACTGAGCTCGTTAGTACCAGGTTCAGACTCTCATTCCTGATAACATACAAAGAGGCTTACCTATTTTTACAATCAAATAGCTGTTAGAGATAGCTCTAAACTGATCTATACTATAGGAAAAAAAAAAAAGAGTAAACACTAAGATGCCCAGGTTTATCTATTTGCTATAACTATAATTAGGCAAACAATGGCCAGGTCTAGCCTGGGATAGGCAATATGGCCCCGTGGTAAATATTTAAGGTATTTCTGAGTGACTTGATAAACTTGGTCAATCTGGGATTCACAGAAACATGCAGATCAGAGCTAGCAAAACCCTAGTGGGGCTCATGCAATACATGTGAAGGGTGCTGTGGGGCTGTAGGGGGAGATCAGAGACTCTTGGGGGAGAAAAGAAGAGCCACAATTTCCGTTCTCTGCTGTGCTACTAGTTGTTATTTTTAAGCAGAGTCTCTTTGATGTGATACACATTAACATATCATGCCCCCTCAAATCAATATTCTTTTTCATGTGGGGATTTTGAGTCATTTTTGTACTTGTTCTTTTAAAGTTCCATAAACCCCAATAAGTAAGAATTCTGATTGCCTGCTCCTGGGGAGAGCAGACTTTTCTTCGCCAGTGATAAAAATACTGTTCATTTCTCCTAAATGCTGCATGGTTCTTAGAATTAGACTGTGTAAACTTCCTTATGCCTTACAGTTAAGGGTTGTGGCAGTCCATCCCTAAACATGATGATCAAAAAATACTTATTTTACCTCGTTGAATAAAATACCTCTTTGAAAGGACTCATATATCCTTTTTTTTATTCTTTTATTGAAGTATAGTTGATTTACAATGTTATGTTAGTTTCAGGTGTATAGACCAGTTATTCAGTTATACATATATTCTTTTTCAGACTCTTTTCCATTATAGGTTATTATAAGATATTGAATATAGTTCCCTGTGTTATAAGTAGGTCCTTGTTGATCTATTTTATGTATAGTAGTGTGTATCCCTTAATCCCAGATTCAGTTTATCCCTCTCTCTATGTCTGTGAGTCTACTTATGTTTTCTATAGGTTTATTTGTATCATTTTTTACATTTCACATTTAAGTGATATCATATGACATTTGCCTTTCTCTATTTGACTTCCTTCACTTAATATGATAATCTCTAGGTCCATCCTTGTTGCTGCAAATGGCATTATTTCATTCTCTTTTATGACTGAGTAATATTTCATTATATATATTATATATATAATATATATATATATATATATATTTACAGTCCCACCAACAGTGTAGGAGGTTTCCTATTTCTCCACACCCACTCCAGCATTGATTATTTATAGACGGTTTAATGATGGCCGTTCTGATCAGTGTGAGGTGATACCTCATTGTGGTTTTCATTTACATTTCTCTTAATAATTAGCAATATTGAGGATCTTTTCAGTTGCCTATTGGCCATCTGGGAGTCTTCTTTGGAAAATGTCTATTTAGGTCTTGTGCCCATTTTTTGACTAGGTCGTTTTGTTCTTTGATATTGAGCTGTATGAGCTCTTTTGTATATTTTGGAAATTAATCCCGTGTTGGTGGCATCATTTGCAAATATTTTCTCCCATTCCTTACGTTGTCTTTTAACTTTTTTTATGGTTTCCTTTGCTATGCAAAAGTTCTTAAGTGTAATAAGGTCCCATTAGTTTTTTGCATTTGTTTCCATTACCCTAGGAGATGGATTCAAAATATATTGCTGTGATTTATGTCACAGTGTTCTGCCTATGTTTTCATATAGAAGTTTTATAGTATCTGCTCTTACATTTAGGTCTATAATCCATTTTGAGTTTAGTTTTGTGTAAGGTGTTAGACAACATTCTAAATTCATTCTTTTTTTTATCATATGGTAGTTTTATTTTCAATTTGTTTTTACATCTTTATTGGGATATAATTGCTTTACAATGGTGTGTTGGTTTCTGCTTTATAACAAAGTGAATCACTTGTACGTATACATATGTTCCCATATCTCTTCCCTCTTGCGTCTCCCTCCCTCCCACCCTCCCGATCCCACCCCTGCAGGTGGTCACAAAGCACCGAGCTGATCTCCCTGTGCTATGCGGCTACTTCCCACTAGCTATCTACCTTACGTTTGGTAGTGTATATATGTCCATGCCTCTCTCTCGCTTTGGCACAGCTCACCCTTCCCCGTCCCCGTCTCCTCAAGTCCGTTCTCTAGTAGGTCTGTGTCTTTATTCCTGTCTTACCCCTAGCGTCTTCATGACATTTGTTTTCTTTAATTCCATATATATATGTTAGCATATGGTATTTGTCTTTCTCTTTCTGACTTACTTCACTCTGCATGACAGACTCGAGGTCTACCCACCTCATTACAAATAGCTCAATTTCGTTTCTTTTTACAGCTGAGTAATATTCCATTGTATATATGTGCCACATCTTCTTTATCCATTCATCCGATGATGGGCACTTAGGTTGTTTCCATATCCGGGCTATTGTAAATAGAGCTGCAATGCACATTTTGGTACATGACTCTTTTTGAATTATGGTTTTCTCAGGGTATATGCCCAGTAGTGGGAATGCTGGGTCATATGGTAGTTCTATTTGCAGTTTTTTAAGGAACCTCCATACTGTCCTCCATAGTGGCTGTACCAATTCACATTCCCACCAGCAGTGCAAGAGTGTGCCCTTTTCTCCACACCGTCTCCAGCATTTATTGTTCCTAGATTTTTTGATGATGGCCATTCTGACTGGTGTGACGTGATATCTCATTGTAGTTTTGATTTTCATTTCTCTAATGATTAACGATGTTGAGCATTGTTTCATTTGTTTGTTGGCACTCTGTATATCTTCTTTGGAGAAATGTCTATTTAGGTCTTTTGCCCACTTTTGGGTTGGGTTGTTTGTTTTTTTGTTATTGAGCTGCATGAGCTGCTTGTAAATTTTGGAGATTAATCCTCTATCAGTTGATTCATTTGCAACTATTTTCTCCCATTCTGAGGGTTGTCTCTTGGTCTTGTTGATGGTTTTCTTTGCTGTGCAAAAGCTTTGAAGTTTCATTAGGTCCCATTTGTTGATTTTTGTTTTTACTTCCATTTCTCTAGGAGGTGGGTCTAAAAGGATCTTGCTGTGATTTATTTCAGTGTTCTGCCTATGTTTTCCTCTAAGAGTTTGATAGTTTCTGGCCTTACGTTTAGGTCTTTAATCGCATTTTGAGCTTATTTTTGTGTATGTTGTTAGGGAGTAATCTAATCTCATACTTTTACGTGTACCTGTCCAGTTTTCCCAGCACCACTTATTGAAGAGGCTGTCCTTTCTCCACTGTACTTTCCTGCCTCCTTTATCAAAGACAAGGTGACCATATGTGCGTGGGTTTATCTCTGGGCTTTCTATCCTGTTCCATTGATCTATCTTTCTGTTTTTGTGCCAGTACCATACTGTCTGGATTACTGTAGCTTTGTAGTATAGTCTGAAGTCAGGGAGCCTGATTCCTCCAGCTCCGTATTTCGTTCTCAAGATTGCTTTGGCTATTCGGGGTCTTTTGTGTTTCCATACAAATTGTGACATGTTTTGTTCTAGGTCTGTGAAAATGCCAGTGGTAGTTTGATAGGGATTGCATTGAACCTGTAAATCGCTTTGGGTAGTAGAGTCATTTTCACAATGTTGATTCTTCCGTACCAGGAACATGGTATATCTCTCCGCGTATTTGTATCATCTTCAATTTCTTTCACAAGTGTCTTATAATTTCTGCATACAGGTCTTTTGTCTCCCTAGGGAGGTTTATTCCTAGATATTATATTGTTGAAGTTGCAGTTGTAAATGGGAGTGTTTTCTTGATTTCACTTTCAGATTTTTCATCATTAGCGTATAGGAATGCAAGAGATTTCTGTGCATTAATTTTGTGTCCTGCTTCTTTACCAAATTCATTGACTAGTTGTAGGCGTTTTCTGGTAGCATCTTTAGGATTCTCTATGTATAGTATCATGTCATCTGCAAACAGTGACAGCTTTATTCTACTTTTCCGATTTGGATTCCTTTTATTTCCTTTTCTTCTCTGATTGCTGTGGCTAAAACTTCCAAACTATGTTGACTAAGAGTGGTGAGAGTGGGCAACCTTGTCTCGTTCCTGATCTTACTGGAAACGCTTTCAGTTTTTCACCATTGAGGACGATGTTGGCTGTGGGTTTGTCATATATGGCCTTTATTATGTTGAGGAAAGTTCCCTCTATGCCTACCTTCTGCAGGGTTTTTTTCAGAAGTGGCTGTTGAATTTTGTCGAAAGCTTTCTCTGCATCTATTGAGATGATCATGTGGTTTTTCTCCTTCCATTTGTTAATATGGTGTATCACGTTGATTGATTTGCGTATATTGAAGAATCCTTGCATTCCTGGCATAAACCCCACTTGATCATGGTGTATGATCCTTTTAATGTGCTCTTGGATTCTGTTTGCTAGTATTTTGTTGAGGATTTTTGCATCTATGTTCATCAGTGATATTGGCCTGTAGTTTTCTTTCTTTGTGACGTCCTTGTCTGGTTTTGGTATCAAGGTGATGGTGGCCTCATAGAATGAGTTTGGGAGTGTTCCTCCCTCTGCTATATTGTGGAAGAGTTTGAGAAGGATAGGTGTTAGCTCTTCTCCAAATGTTTGATAGAATTTGCCTGTGAAGCCATCTGGTCCTGGGCTTTTGTTTGCTGGAAGATTTTTTAATCAGAGTTTCAATTTCAGTGCTTGTGATTGGTCTGTTCATATTTTCTATTTCTTCCTGATTCAGGCTTGGCGGGTTGTGCATTTCTAAGAATTTGTCCATTTCTTCCAGGTTGTCCATTTTATTGGCATAGAGTTGCTTGTAGTAATCTCTCATGATCTTTTGTATTTCTGCAGTGTCAGTTGTTACTTCTCCTTTTTCATTTCCAATTCTATTGATTTGAGTCTTCTCCCTTTTTTCTTGATGAGTCTGGCTCATGGTTTATCACTTTTGTTTATCTTCTCAAAGAACCAGCTTATAGTTTTATTGATCTTTGCTATCGTTTCCTTCATTTCTTTTTCATTTATTTCTTCTTTTTAAAGCTTTGATGTAATAAGTTTTATTATATACATATTACATGAAAAATGTGACACTTGTACTCCCACAGTAAGACAGATAAAGAATCTTATGAATTATTTTAGACGAAGTTATCTTGAAAAGGACATTCTCAGTGGATCTTGAAATAAATTCATTTCTTTTGAGTGGGATATTCTATTTCTGCTGTGACAAATTATCACAAACTTAGTGACTTAAAACAACGCATTTACTTCAGGTGTTCAGCAAAGTGAATCAGTTACACATGTACGTATATCCACTTTTTTTTTTTCTCTTTTTGAGCTCTTTTCCCATATAGGGCATTACAGAGTACTGAGTAGAGTTTCCTGTGCTATACGGTGGGTTCTTTTTTTTTAAAAAACCTCTTTATTGGGATATAATTGCTTTACAATGGTGTGTTGGTTTCTGCTTTATAACAAAGTGAATCACTTGTACGTATACATATGTTCCCATATCTCTTCCCTCTTGCGTCTCCCTCCCTCCCACCCTCCCGATCCCACCCCTGCAGGTGGTCACAAAGCACCGAGCTGATCTCCCTGTGCTATGCGGCTACTTCCCACTAGCTATCTACCTTACGTTTGGTAGTGTATATATGTCCATGCCTCTCTCTCGCTTTGGCACAGCTCACCCTTCCCCGTCCCCGTCTCCTCAAGTGCGTTCTCTAGTAGGTCTGTGTCTTTATTCCTGTCTTACCCCTAGCGTCTTCATGACATTTGTTTTCTTTAATTCCATATATATATGTTAGCATACGGTATTTGTCTTTCTCTTTCTGACTTACTTCACTCTGCATGACAGACTCGAGGTCTACCCACCTCATTACAAATAGCTCAATTTCGTTTCTTTTTACAGCTGAGTAATATTCCATTGTATATATGTGCCACATCTTCTTTATCCATTCATCCGATGATGGGCACTTAGGTTGTTTCCATATCCGGGCTATTGTAAATAGAGCTGCAATGCACATTTTGGTACATGACTCTTTTTGAATTATGGTTTTCTCAGGGTATATGCCCAGTAGTGGGAATGCTGGGTCATATGGTAGTTCTATTTGCAGTTTTTTAAGGAACCTCCATACTGTCCTCCATAGTGGCTGTACCAATTCACATTCCCACCAGCAGTGCAAGAGTGTGCCCTTTTCTCCACACCGTCTCCAGCATTTATTGTTCCTAGATTTTTTGATGATGGCCATTCTGACTGGTGTGACGTGATATCTCATTGTAGTTTTGATTTTCATTTCTCTAATGATTAACGATGTTGAGCATTGTTTCATTTGTTTGTTGGCACTCTGTATATCTTCTTTGGAGAAATGTCTATTTAGGTCTTTTGCCCACTTTTGGGTTGGGTTGTTTGTTTTTTGTTATTGAGCTGCATGAGCTGCTTGTAAATTTTGGAGATTAATCCTCTATCAGTTGATTCATTTGCAAATATTTTCTCCCATTCTGAGGTTGTCTCTTGGTCTTGTTGATGGTTTTCTTTGCTGTGCAAAAGCTTTGAAGTTTCATTAGGTCCCATTTGTTGATTTTTGTTTTTACTTCCATTTCTCTAGGAGGTGGGTCTAAAAGGATCTTGCTGTGATTTATTTCAGTGTTCTGCCTATGTTTTCCTCTAAGAGTTTGATAGTTTCTGGCCTTACGTTTAGGTCTTTAATCGCATTTTGAGCTTATTTTTGTGTATGTTGTTAGGGAGTAATCTAATCTCATACTTTTACGTGTACCTGTCCAGTTTCCCAGCACCACTTATTGAAGAGGCTGTCCTTTCTCCACTGTACTTTCCTGCCTCCTTTATCAAAGACAAGGTGACCATATGTGCGTGGGTTTATCTCTGGGCTTTCTATCCTGTTCCATTGATCTATCTTTCTGTTTTGTGCCAGTACCATACTGTCTGGATTACTGTAGCTTTGTAGTATAGTCTGAAGTCAGGGAGCCTGATTCCTCCAGCTCCGTATTTCGTTCTCAAGATTGCTTTGGCTATTCGGGGTCTTTTGTGTTTCCATACAAATTGTGACATGTTTTGTTCTAGGTCTGTGAAAAATGCCAGTGGTAGTTTGATAGGGATTGCATTGAACCTGTAAATCGCTTTGGGTAGTAGAGTCATTTTCACAATGTTGATTCTTCCGTACCAGGAACATGGTATATCTCTCCGCGTATTTGTATCATCTTCAATTTCTTTCACAAGTGTCTTATAATTTCTGCATACAGGTCTTTTGTCTCCCTAGGGAGGTTTATTCCTAGATATTATATTGTTGAAGTTGCAGTTGTAAATGGGAGTGTTTTCTTGATTTCACTTTCAGATTTTTCATCATTAGCGTATAGGAATGCAAGAGATTTCTGTGCATTAATTTTGTGTCCTGCTTCTTTACCAAATTCATTGACTAGTTGTAGGCGTTTTCTGGTAGCATCTTTAGGATTCTCTATGTATAGTATCATGTCATCTGCAAACAGTGACAGCTTTATTCTACTTTTCCGATTTGGATTCCTTTTATTTCCTTTTCTTCTCTGATTGCTGTGGCTAAAACTTCCAAAACTATGTTGACTAAGAGTGGTGAGAGTGGGCAACCTTGTCTCGTTCCTGATCTTACTGGAAACGCTTTCAGTTTTTCACCATTGAGGACGATGTTGGCTGTGGGTTTGTCATATATGGCCTTTATTATGTTGAGGAAAGTTCCCTCTATGCCTACCTTCTGCAGGGTTTTTTTCAGAAGTGGCTGTTGAATTTTGTCGAAAGCTTTCTCTGCATCTATTGAGATGATCATGTGGTTTTTCTCCTTCCATTTGTTAATATGGTGTATCACGTTGATTGATTTGCGTATATTGAAGAATCCTTGCATTCCTGGCATAAACCCCACTTGATCATGGTGTATGATCCTTTTAATGTGCTCTTGGATTCTGTTTGCTAGTATTTTGTTGAGGATTTTTGCATCTATGTTCATCAGTGATATTGGCCTGTAGTTTTCTTTCTTTGTGACGTCCTTGTCTGGTTTTGGTATCAAGGTGATGGTGGCCTCATAGAATGAGTTTGGGAGTGTTCCTCCCTCTGCTATATTGTGGAAGAGTTTGAGAAGGATAGGTGTTAGCTCTTCTCCAAATGTTTGATAGAATTTGCCTGTGAAGCCATCTGGTCCTGGGCTTTTGTTTGCTGGAAGATTTTTAATCAGAGTTTCAATTTCAGTGCTTGTGATTGGTCTGTTCATATTTTCTATTTCTTCCTGATTCAGGCTTGGCGGGTTGTGCATTTCTAAGAATTTGTCCATTTCTTCCAGGTTGTCCATTTTATTGGCATAGAGTTGCTTGTAGTAATCTCTCATGATCTTTTGTATTTCTGCAGTGTCAGTTGTTACTTCTCCTTTTTCATTTCCAATTCTATTGATTTGAGTCTTCTCCCTTTTTTTCTTGATGAGTCTGGCTCATGGTTTATCACTTTTGTTTATCTTCTCAAAGAACCAGCTTATAGTTTTATTGATCTTTGCTATCGTTTCCTTCATTTCTTTTTCATTTATTTCTTCTTTTTAAAGCTTTGATGTAATAAGTTTTTATTATATACATATTACATGAAAAATGTGACACTTGTACTCCCACAGTAAGACAGATAAAGAATCTTATGAATTATTTTAGACGAAGTTATCTTGAAAAGGACATTCTCAGTGGATCTTGAAATAAATTCATTTCTTTTGAGTGGGATATTCTATTTCTGCTGTGACAAATTATCACAAACTTAGTGACTTAAAACAACGCATTTACTTCAGGTGTTCAGCAAAGTGAATCAGTTACACATGTACGTATATCCACTTTTTTTTTTTCTCTTTTTGAGCTCTTTTCCCATATAGGGCATTACAGAGTACTGAGTAGAGTTTCCTATGCTATACGGCGGGTTCTTTTTTTTAAAAAAACCTCTTTATTGGGATATAATTGCTTTACAATGGTGTGTTGGTTTCTGCTTTATAACAAAGTGAATCACTTGTACGTATACATATGTTCCCATATCTCTTCCCTCTTGCGTCTCCCTCCCTCCCACCCTCCCGATCCCACCCCTGCAGGTGGTCACAAAGCACCGAGCTGATCTCCCTGTGCTATGCGGCTACTTCCCACTAGCTATCTACCTTACGTTTGGTAGTGTATATATGTCCATGCCTCTCTCTCGCTTTGGCACAGCTCACCCTTCCCCGTCCCCGTCTCCTCAAGTCCGTTCTCTAGTAGGTCTGTGTCTTTATTCCTGTCTTACCCCTAGCGTCTTCATGACATTTGTTTTCTTTAATTCCATATATATATGTTAGCATACGGTATTTGTCTTTCTCTTTCTGACTTACTTCACTCTGCATGACAGACTCGAGGTCTACCCACCTCATTACAAATAGCTCAATTTCGTTTCTTTTTACAGCTGAGTAATATTCCATTGTATATATGTGCCACATCTTCTTTATCCATTCATCCGATGATGGGCACTTAGGTTGTTTCCATATCCGGGCTATTGTAAATAGAGCTGCAATGCACATTTTGGTACATGACTCTTTTTGAATTATGGTTTTCTCAGGGTATATGCCCAGTAGTGGGAATGCTGGGTCATATGGTAGTTCTATTTGCAGTTTTTTAAGGAACCTCCATACTGTCCTCCATAGTGGCTGTACCAATTCACATTCCCACCAGCAGTGCAAGAGTGTGCCCTTTTCTCCACACCGTCTCCAGCATTTATTGTTCCTAGATTTTTTGATGATGGCCATTCTGACTGGTGTGACGTGATATCTCATTGTAGTTTTGATTTTCATTTCTCTAATGATTAACGATGTTGAGCATTGTTTCATTTGTTTGTTGGCACTCTGTATATCTTCTTTGGAGAAATGTCTATTTAGGTCTTTTGCCCACTTTTGGGTTGGGTTGTTTGTTTTTTGTTATTGAGCTGCATGAGCTGCTTGTAAATTTTGGAGATTAATCCTCTATCAGTTGATTCATTTGCAAATATTTTCTCCCATTCTGAGGGTTGTCTCTTGGTCTTGTTGATGGTTTTCTTTGCTGTGCAAAAGCTTTGAAGTTTCATTAGGTCCCATTTGTTGATTTTTGTTTTTACTTCCATTTCTCTAGGAGGTGGGTCTAAAAGGATCTTGCTGTGATTTATTTCAGTGTTCTGCCTATGTTTTCCTCTAAGAGTTTGATAGTTTCTGGCCTTACGTTTAGGTCTTTAATCGCATTTTGAGCTTATTTTTGTGTATGTTGTTAGGGAGTAATCTAATCTCATACTTTTACGTGTACCTGTCCAGTTTTCCCAGCACCACTTATTGAAGAGGCTGTCCTTTCTCCACTGTACTTTCCTGCCTCCTTTATCAAAGACAAGGTGACCATATGTGCGTGGGTTTATCTCTGGGCTTTCTATCCTGTTCCATTGATCTATCTTTCTGTTTTTGTGCCAGTACCATACTGTCTGGATTACTGTAGCTTTGTAGTATAGTCTGAAGTCAGGGAGCCTGATTCCTCCAGCTCCGTATTTCGTTCTCAAGATTGCTTTGGCTATTCGGGGTCTTTTGTGTTTCCATACAAATTGTGACATGTTTTGTTCTAGGTCTGTGAAAAATGCCAGTGGTAGTTTTGATAGGGATTGCATTGAACCTGTAAATCGCTTTGGGTAGTAGAGTCATTTTCACAATGTTGATTCTTCCGTACCAGGAACATGGTATATCTCTCCGCGTATTTGTATCATCTTCAATTTCTTTCACAAGTGTCTTATAATTTCTGCATACAGGTCTTTTGTCTCCCTAGGGAGGTTTATTCCTAGATATTATATTGTTGAAGTTGCAGTTGTAAATGGGAGTGTTTTCTTGATTTCACTTTCAGATTTTTCATCATTAGCGTATAGGAATGCAAGAGATTTCTGTGCATTAATTTTGTGTCCTGCTTCTTTACCAAATTCATTGACTAGTTGTAGGCGTTTTCTGGTAGCATCTTTAGGATTCTCTATGTATAGTATCATGTCATCTGCAAACAGTGACAGCTTTATTCTACTTTTCCGATTTGGATTCCTTTTATTTCCTTTTCTTCTCTGATTGCTGTGGCTAAAACTTCCAAAACTATGTTGACTAAGAGTGGTGAGAGTGGGCAACCTTGTCTCGTTCCTGATCTTACTGGAAACGCTTTCAGTTTTTCACCATTGAGGACGATGTTGGCTGTGGGTTTGTCATATATGGCCTTTATTATGTTGAGGAAAGTTCCCTCTATGCCTACCTTCTGCAGGGTTTTTTTCAGAAGTGGCTGTTGAATTTTGTCGAAAGCTTTCTCTGCATCTATTGAGATGATCATGTGGTTTTTCTCCTTCCATTTGTTAATATGGTGTATCACGTTGATTGATTTGCGTATATTGAAGAATCCTTGCATTCCTGGCATAAACCCCACTTGATCATGGTGTATGATCCTTTTAATGTGCTCTTGGATTCTGTTTGCTAGTATTTTGTTGAGGATTTTTGCATCTATGTTCATCAGTGATATTGGCCTGTAGTTTTCTTTCTTTGTGGACGTCCTTGTCTGGTTTTGGTATCAAGGTGATGGTGGCCTCATAGAATGAGTTTGGGAGTGTTCCTCCCTCTGCTATATTGTGGAAGAGTTTGAGAAGGATAGGTGTTAGCTCTTCTCCAAATGTTTGATAGAATTTGCCTGTGAAGCCATCTGGTCCTGGGCTTTTGTTGCTGGAAGATTTTTAATCAGAGTTTCAATTCAGTGCTTGTGATTGGTCTGTTCATATTTTCTATTTCTTCCTGATTCAGGCTTGGCGGGTTGTGCATTTCTAAGAATTTGTCCATTTCTTCCAGGTTGTCCATTTTATTGGCATAGAGTTGCTTGTAGTAATCTCTCATGATCTTTTGTATTTCTGCAGTGTCAGTTGTTACTTCTCCTTTTTCATTTCCAATTCTATTGATTTGAGTCTTCTCCCTTTTTTTCTTGATGAGTCTGGCTCATGGTTTATCACTTTTGTTTATCTTCTCAAAGAACCAGCTTATAGTTTTATTGATCTTTGCTATCGTTTCCTTCATTTCTTTTTCATTTATTTCTTCTTTTTAAAGCTTTGATGTAATAAGTTTTATTATATACATATTACATGAAAAATGTGACACTTGTACTCCCACAGTAAGACAGATAAAGAATCTTATGAATTATTTTAGACGAAGTTATCTTGAAAAGGACATTCTCAGTGGATCTTGAAATAAATTCATTTCTTTTGAGTGGGATATTCTATTTCTGCTGTGACAAATTATCACAAACTTAGTGACTTAAAACAACGCATTTACTTCAGGTGTTTCAGCAAAGTGAATCAGTTACACATGTACGTATATCCACTTTTTTTTTTTCTCTTTTTGAGCTCTTTTCCCATATAGGGCATTACAGAGTACTGAGTAGAGTTTCCTATGCTATACGGTGGGTTCTTTTTTTTAAAAAAACCTCTTTATTGGGATATAATTGCTTTACAATGGTGTGTTGGTTTCTGCTTTATAACAAAGTGAATCACTTGTACGTATACATATGTTCCCATATCTCTTCCCTCTTGCGTCTCCCTCCCTCCCACCCTCCCTATCCCACCCCTGCAGGTGGTCACAAAGCACCGAGCTGATCTCCCTGTGCTATGCGGCTACTTCCCACTAGCTATCTACCTTACGTTTGGTAGTGTGTATATGTCCATGCCTCTCTCTCGCTTTGGCACAGCTCACCCTTCCCCCTCCCCATATCCTCAAGTCCATTCTCTAGTAGGTCTGTGTCTTTATTCCTGTCTTACCCCTAGCTTCTTTATGACATTTTTTCCCTTAAATTCCATATATATATGTTAGCATACGGTATTTGTCTTTCTCTTTCTGACTTACTTCACTCTGTATGACAGACTCTAAGTCTATCCACCTCATTACAAAGAGCTCAACTTCGTTTCTTTTTACGGCTGAGTAATATTCCATTGTATATATGTGCCACATCTTCTTTATCCATTCATCCGATGATGGGCCCTTAGGTTGTTTCCATGTCTGGGCTATTGTAAATAGAGCTGCAGTGCACATTTTGGTACATGACTCTTTTTGAATTATGGTTTTCTCAGGGTATATGCCCAGTAGTAGAATTGCTGGGTCTTATGGTATTTTAATTTGTAGTTTTCTAAGGAACCTCCATAGAGTTCTCCACAGTGGCTGTACCAATTCACATTTCCACCAGCAGTGCAAGAGTGTTCGCTTTTCTCCACACCCTCTCCAGGATTGATGGTTTCTAGATTTTTTGGTGACTGCCTTCTGACTGGTGTGAGATTGTAGTTTTGATTTCCATTTCTGTAATGATTAATGATGTTGAGCATTCTTTCAGGAGTTTTTTGCAGTCTGTATATCTTCTTCAGAGAAATGTCTATTTAGGTCTTTTGCCCACTTTTGGGTTGGGTTGTTTGATTTTTCGTTATTGAGCTGCATGAGCTGCTTGTAAATTTTGGAGATTAATCCTCTGTCAGTTGCTTCATTGGCAAATATTTTCTCCCATTCTGAGGGTTGTCTCTTGGTCTTGTTTATGGTTTCCTTTGCTGTGCAAAAGCTTTGAAGTTTCATTAGGTCCCATTTGTTGATTTTTGTTTTTATTTCCATTTCTCTAGGAGGTGGGTCTAAAAGGATCTTGCTCTGATTTATGTCATATAGTGTTCTGCCTATGTTTTCCTCTAAGAGTTTGATAGTTTCTGGCCTTACATTTAGGTCTTTAATCCATTTTGAGCTTATTTTTGTGTATGGTGTTAGGGAGTAATCTAATCTCATACTTTTACGTGTACCTGTCCAGTTTTCCCAGCACCACTTATTGAAGAGGCTGTCCTTTCTCCACTGTACTTTCCTGCCTCCTTTATCAAAGACAAGGTGACCATATGTGTGTGGGTTTATCTCTGGGCTTTCTATCCTGTTCCATTGATCTATCTTTCTGTTTTTTGTGCCAGTACCATACTGTCTGGATTACTGTAGCTTTGTAGTATAGTCTGAAGTCAGGGAGCCTGATTCCTCCAGCTCCGTATTTCGTTCTCAAGATTGCTTTGGCTATTCGGGGTCTTTGTGTTTCCATACAAATTGTGACATGTTTTGTTCTAGTTCTGTGAAAAATGCCAGTGGTAGTTTGACAGGGATTGCACTGCACATGTAGGTCGCTTTGGGTGGTAGAGTCATTTTCACAATGTTGAATCTTCCAATCCAAGAACATGGTATATCTCTCCATGTATTTGTATCATCTTTAATTTCTTTCATAAGTGTCTTATAATTTCTGCATACAGGTCTTTTGTCTCCTTAGGTAGGTTTATTCCTAGATATTTTTTCTTTTAGTTGCAATGGTAAATGGGAGTTTTTTCTTGATTTCACTTCAGATTTTTCATCATTAGTGTATAGGAATGCCAGAGATTTCTGTGCATTATTTTTGTGTCCTGCTTCTTTACCAAATTCATTGATTAGCTCCAGGATTTTTCTGGTAGCATCTTTAGGATTCTGTCTGTATAGTGTCATGTCATCTGCAAACAGTGACCGTTTTACTTCTTCTCCTCCGATTTGGATTCCTTTTCTTCTCTGATTGCTGTGGCTAAAACTTTCAAATCTATGTTGAATAAGAGTGGTGAGAGTGGGCAACCTTGTCTCGTTCCTGATCTTAGTGGAAACGCATTCAGTTTTTCACCATTGAGGACGATGTTGGCTGTGGGTTTGTCATATATGGCCTTTCCTTATGTTGAGGAAAGTTCCCTCTATGCCTAGTTTCTGCAGGGTTTTTATCAGAAGTGCGTGTTGAATTTTGTCGAAAGCTTTCTCTGCATCTATTGAGATGATCATGTGGTTTTTCTCCTTCCATTTGTTAATATGGTGTATCACGTTGATTGGTTTGCGTATATTGAAGAATCCTTGCACTCCTGGCATAAACCCCACTTGATCATGGTGTATGATCCTTTTAATGTGCTCTTGGATTCTGTTTGCTAGTATTTTGTTGAGGATTTTTGCATCTATGTTCATCAGTGATATTGGCCTGTAGTTTTCTTTCTTTGTGACGTCCTTGTCTGGTTTTGGTATCAAGGTGATGGTGGCCTCATAGAATGAGTTTGGGAGTGTTCCTCCCTCTGCTATATTGTGGAAGAGTTTGAGAAGGATAGGTGTTAGCTCTTCTCCAAATGTTTGATAGAATTTGCCTGTGAAGCCATCTGGTCCTGGGCTTTTGTTTGCTGGAAGATTTTTAATCAGAGTTTCAATTTCAGTGCTTGTGATTGGTCTGTTCATATTTTCTATTTCTTCCTGATTCAGGCTTGGCAGGTTATGCATTTCTAAGAATTTGTCCGTTTCTTCCAGGTTGTCCATTTTATTGGCATAGAGTTGCTTGTAGTAATCTCTCATGATCTTTTGTATTCTGCAGTGTCAGTTGTTACTTCTCCTTTTTCATTTCCAATTCTATTGATTTGAGTCTTCTCCCTTTTTTTCTTGATGAGTCTGGCTCATGGTTTATCACTTTTGTTTATCTTCTCAAAGAACCAGCTTATAGTTTTATTGATTTTTGCTATCGTTTCCTTCATTTCTTTTTCAGTTGTTTCTAATCTTTTTTTTATGATATTTTCCTTCTGCTAAGGTTGGGGGGTTTTTTGTTCTTCTTTCTCTAATTGCTTTTGGTGCAAGGTTAGGTTGTTTATTCGAGATGTTTCCTGTTTCTTAAAGTGGGCTTGTATTGCAATGAACTTCCCACTTAGAACTGCTTTTGCTGCATCCCATAGGTTTTGGGTCATCATGTCTCCATTGTCATTTGTTTCTAGGTATTTTTTTATTTATTCTTTGATTTCTTCAGTGATCATTTCGTTATTAAGTAATGTATTGTTTTGCCTCTATGTGTTTGTATTTTGTACAGATCTTTTCCTGTAATTGGTATCTAGTCTCATAGTGTTGTGGTCGGAAAGATTCTTGATACAATTTCAATTTTCTTTAATTTTCCAATGCTTGATTTATTCCAAGATATGATCTATTCTGGACAATGTTCCATGACCCCTTGAGAAAAAATGTGTATTCTGTTGTTTTTGTATGGAATGTCCTATAAATATCAATTAAATCCATCTTAATTGTGTTTCCTTATTTATATAATATATATATTATATATGTAAATAAGAAATAAATATTCCTTATTTATTTTCATTTTGGGTGATCTGTCCATTGTTGAAAGTGGGGTGTTAAAGTCCCCTAATATGAATTTGTTACTGTCAGTTTCCCCTTTTATGGCTGTTAGTACTTCCCTTATGTATTGAGGTGCTCCTATGTTGGGTGCATAAATATTTACAATTGTTATATCTTCTTCTTGGGTTGATCCCTTGGTCATTATGTAGTGTCTTTCTTTGTCTCTTATAATATTCTTATTTTCAAGTCTATTTTGTGTGGTATGACAATTGCTACTCCAGCTTTCTTTTGCTTTCCACTTGCATGGAATATCTTTTTCCATTCCCTTACTTTCAGTCTGTATGTGTCTCTAGGTCTGAGGTGGGTCTCTTGTAGACAGCATATATATGGGTCTTGTTTTTGTATGCATTCCGCCAATCTGTGTCTTTTGGTGGGAGCATTTAGTCCCATTTACATTTAAGGTAATTATCGATATGTATGTTCCTCTTCCCATTTTCTAATTGTTTTGGGTTCGTTATTGTAGGTCCTTTTCCTTCTCTTGTTTTTCTTGCCTAGAGAATATCCTTTAGCATTTGTTGTAAAGCTGGTTTGGTGGTGCTGAACTCTCTCAGCTTTTTCTTGTCTGTAAAGGTTTTAATTTCTCCAACAAATCTATATGAGATCCTTGCTGGGTAATCTTGGTTGCAGACTTTTCTCCTTCATCACTTTAAGTATGTTTTGCCAGTCCCTTCTGGCTTGCAGAATTTCTGCTGAAAGATGAGCGGTTAACCTTATGGGATTCCCTTGTGTGTTACTTGTTGTTTTTCCCTTGCTGCTTTTAATATGTTTTCTTTGTATTTAATTTTTGACAGTTTGATTAATATGTGTCTTGGCGTGTTTCTCCTTGGATTTATGCTGTATGGGACCCTCTGTGCTTCCTGGACTTGATTAACTATTTCCTTTCCCATATTAAGGAAGTTTTCAACTATAATCTCTTCAAATATTTTTTCAGTCCCTTTTCTTTTCTCTTCTTCTTCTGGAACCCCTATAATTCGAATGTTGGTGCATTTAATATTGTCCCAGAAGTCTGTGAGACTGTCCTCATTTCTTTTGATTCTTTTTTCTTTATTCTGCTCTGCAGTAGTTATTTCCACTATTTTATCTTTCAGGTCACTTATCTGTTCTTCTCCCTCAGTTATTCTGCTATTGATCCTATCTAGAGTATTTTTAATTTCATTTATTGTGTTGTTCATCGTTGCTTGTTTCAACTTTAATTCTTCTAGGTCCTTGTTTAAATGTTTCTTGCATTTTGTCTATTCTATTTCCAAGATTTTGGATCATCTTACTATCATTATTCTGAATTCTTTTTCAGGTAGACTGCCTATTTCCTCTTCATTTGTTAGGTCTGGTGAGTTTTTATCTTGCTCCTTCAATTGCTGTGTGTTTTTCTGCCTTCTCATTTTACTTATCTTACTGTGTTTGGGGTCTCCTTTTTGCAGGCTGCAGGTTCGTAGTTCCCGTTGTTTTTGGTGTCTGTCCCAGTGGCTAAGGTTGGTTCAGTGGGTTGTGTAGTCTTCCTGGTGGAGGGGACTAGTGCCTGTGTTCTGGTGGATGAGGCTGGATCTTGTCTTTCCTCGTCGGCAAGTCCACATCTCTTAGTTTGTTTTGTGGTGTCTGTGGACTTATTATGATTTTAGGCAGCCTCTCTGCTAATGGGTGGGGTTGTGTTCCTGTCTTGCTAGTTATTTGGCATAGGGTGTCCAGCACTGTAGCTTGCTGGTCACTGAGTGAAGCTGGGTGCTGGTGTTGAGATGGAGATCTCTGGGAGATTTTCGCCATTTGATATTATGTAGAGCTGGGAGGTCTCTTGTGGACCAGTGTCCTGAAGTTGGCTCTCCCACCTCAGAGGCACAGCACCGACTCCTGGCTGCAGCACCAAGAGCCTTTCACCCACACGGCTCAGAATAAAAGGGAGAAAAAGTAGAAAGAAAGAATTAGTAGAAGTAGAAAGAAAGAAGGAAGGAAGAAAGAAAGAAAGGGAGGGAGGGAGGGAGGAAGGAAGGAAGGAGGGAAGGAAGGAAAAAGAAAAAAAAGAAGATAAAGTAAAATAAAATAAAGTAAGATAAAATTAAATAAAGTTATTAAAATAAAAAATAATTAAGAAAAATTTTTTTTTTAAAATGGTCATATAGAACCCTAGGACAAATGGTGAAAGCAAAGCTATACAGACAAAATCTCACACAGAGGCATGCACATACACACGCACATACAGACTCACAAAAAGAGGAAAAGGGGAAAAAATCATAAATCTTGCTCTTAAAGTCCACCTCCTCAAATTGGGATGATTCGTTGTCTAAAGGAGGGAAGGAAGGAAAGAACAAAAGAAAGAAGATAAAGTAAAATAAAATAAGCTAAAATAAAATTAAGTTATTAAAATAAAAATAATTATTAAGAAAAATAAAATAAAAAAATGGATGGGTAGAACCCTAGGACAAATGGTGGAAGCAAAGCTATACAGACAAAATCTCACACAGAAAGCATACACATACACAGTCACAAAAAGAGGAAAAGGGGAAAAATCATAAATGTTGCTCTCAAAGTCCACCTCCTCAATTTGGGATTATTCGTTGTCTATTCAGGTATTCCACAGATGCAGGGTACATCACGTTGATTGTGGAGCTTTAATCCGATGCTTCTGAGGCTGCTGGGTGAGGTTTCCTTTTCTCTTCTTTGTTCTCACAGCTCCCAGGGCTCAGCTTTGGATTTGGCCCTGCCTCTGTGTGTAGGTTCTCCAGAAGGCATCTGTTCTTCGCTCAGACAGTATGGGGTTAAAGGGGCAGCTGCTTCGGGGACTCTGGCTTGCTCAGGCTGGAGTCAGGGAGGCGTACGGAGTGCGGGGCGAGCCTGTGGCGGCACAGGCCGGCGTGACGTTGCAGCAGCCTGAGGCACACCGTGCGTTCTCCCGGGGAAGTTGTCCCTGGTTCCCGGGACCCTGGCAGTGGCGGGCTGCACAGGCCTCCCCTGAAGCAGGGTGTGGATAGTGACCTGTGCTCGCACACAGGCTTCTTGGTGGCGGCAGCAACAGCCTTAGCGTCTTATGCCCGTCTCTGGGGTCCGCGCTTCTACCTGCGGCTCGCAGCCGTCTCTGGAGCTCCTTTAAGCAGCGCTCTTAATTCCCTCTCCTAGCGCACCAGGAAACAAATAGGGAAGAAAAAGTTTCTTGCCTCTTTGGCAGGTCCAGACTTTTTCCCCAGACTCCCTCCCAGCTAGCCGTGGCGCACTAACCCCCTGCAGTCTGTGTTCACGCCGCCAACCCCAGTCCTCTCCCAGCGCTCCGACTGAAGCCCGAGCCTCAGCTCCCAGCCCCGCCCCACCCCAGGTGAGCAGACAAGCCTCTCGAGCTGGTGAATGCCAGTCGGCACCGATCCTCTGTGTGGGAATCTCTCCGCTTCGCCCTCCACACCCCTGTTGCTGTGCTCTCCTTTGCGGCTCTGAAGCTTTCCCCCCTCTGCCTCCCACAGTCTCCGCCTGCGGAGGAGCTTCCTAGTGTGTGGAAACCTTTCCTCCTTCACAGTTCCCTCCCACTGGTGCAGGTCCCATCCCTATCCTTTTGTCTCTGTTTATTCTTTTTTCTTTTATCCTGTACGTGGGGAGTTTCTTGCCTTTTGGGAGGTCTTCTGCCAGCGTTTCAGTAGGTGTTCTGTAGTTGTTCACGTGTAGATGTATTTCTGGTGTATCTGTGGGGAGGAAGGTGATCTCCGCATCTTACTCTTCCACCATCTTCCTGGAAGCCTCCTAAATTCATTCTTTTATATGTAGCTGTCCAGTTTTCCCAGCACCACTTATTGAAGGGACTGTCTTTTGAAAAAACCACTGTATATTCTTGCTTCCTTTGTAATAGATTGATTGACCATAAGTGCAGGGGGTTATTTCTGGGCTTTCTATCCTATTCCATTAATCTCTGTGTCTGTTTTTGTGCCGGTACCATACTGTTCTTATGACTGTAGCTTTGTAGTATAGCCTGAAGTCAGTGATTCCTACAACTCTGTTCTGCTTAAGATTGTTTTGGCTATTTGGGGTCTTTTGTGTTCCCAGGCAAATTTTTAAAATTTTGTTCTAGTTCTGTGAAAAATGCTATTGGTAATTTGATAGGGATAGCATTGTATCTATGGATTGCCTTATGGATTGGGTAGTATAGTCATTTTGACAATATTGATTCTTCCAATCCAAGAATATGGTATATCTTTCCATCTGTTTCTGTCATCTTCAGTTCCTTTCATCAACATCTTATAGTTTCAGGAGTACAGGTTTTTTGCCTCCTTAGGTAGGCTTATTCCTAGGTATTTTATTCTTTTTTATGTGATGGTGAGTAGGATTGTCTTCTTGATTTTTCCTTCTGATCTTTTCTTGTTAACGTATAGGGATGCAAGAGATTTCTGTGTATTAATTTTGTATCCTGCATCTTACCAAATTCACTGAGCTCTAGTAGTGTTTTGGTAGTGTCTTTAGGATTTTCTCTGTATAGTATCATGTCATTTTCAAACAATGAAAGTGTTACTTCTTCTTTCCCAATTTGGTTTCCTTTTATTTCTTGTCAATTTCCACGGCTAGGACTTCCAAAACTATGAATAAAAGTGGTGAGAGTGGACATCCTTGTCTCATTCCTGATCTTAGAGAAAATGCTTTCAGCTTTTCACCATTGAGAATGATGTTAGCTGTGGGTTTGTCATATATGGCGTTTTATTATGTAGAGTTAGATTCCCTCTATGCCCGCTTTCCGGAGACTTTTTATTATAACTGGATGCTGAATTTTGTCAAAAGCTTTTTCTGCCTCAATTGACATGATCGTACAGTTTTTATTTCTTCAATTTGTTAATGTGGTATATCACGCTGATTGATTTTCAGCTACTGAAGAATCCTTACATCAGTGGGAAAAATCCCAGTTGAGTGTGGTGTATGATCCTTTCACCAAATTGTTGGAGTCGTTTGCTGGCACTTAGTTGAAGATGTTTGCCTCTATTTTCGTTAGTGATATTGGCCTGTAATTCTCTTTTTTTGTGGTATATTTGTTTTGTTTTGATATCAGCATATTGGTGGCCTCATAGAATGGGAGTGTTCCTTCCTGTGCTAGGAGTTCCAAATGGATAGGTGTTAACTCTTCTCTAAATGTTTGATAGAATTTGCCTGTGAAGCCATCTGGTCCTGGACTTGGGTTTGTTGGAAATTTTTTAATCACAGTTTTAATTTCAGTGTTTGTGATTGGTCTGTTCATGTTTTCTATTTCTTCCTGGTTCAGTCTTGGAAAGGTGTACCTTTCTAAGAATTTGTCCATTTCTTCTACATTGTCCATTTTATTGGCATATAGTTGCTTATAAAAGTCTCTTATGATCCTTTGTATTTCTATGGTGTAAGTTGTAACTTCTCCTTTTTCATTTCTAATTTTATTGATTTGAGCTCTCTCTCCCGTTTTTTCTTGATGAGTCTGGCTAAAGGTTTATCAATTTTGTTTATCTTTTCAAAGAACCAGCTTTTAGTTTCATTGATCTTTGCTATGTCTCTATTTCATTTATTTCTGCTCTGGTCTTTATGATTTCTTTCCTTAACTAACTTTGGGTTTTGTTTGTCCTTATTTCTCTAGTTGGTTTAGGTGTAAGTTTTAGGTTGTTTATTTGAAATTTTTTCTTGTTTCCTGAGGTAAGATTGTACTGCTATAAACTTTCCTCTTAGAACTGCTTTTGCTGCATCCCATGATTAGGTTTTCGTTTGTTGTGTTTTCATTACCATTTGTCTCTAGGTATTTTGTGATTTCCTCTTTGATTTCTTCAGTGACCCATTGCTTGTTCAGTAACATATTGTTTAGCCTCCATGTGTCTGTGGTTTTTATATTTTTTCTTCCTTCTGATTGATTTCTAATCTCAGTGTTGTTGTCGGAAAAGATAGTTGATATGGTTTCAATTTTCTTACATTTACTGAGGCTTGACTTGTAGCACAGATGTGACCTATTCTGGAGAATGTTCCATGTGCACTTGAGACGAATTATATTCTGCTGCTTTCAGATGGAATGTTCTATAAATATCAGTTAAGCCCATCTGGTCTTATGTGTCATTTAAGGCCTGTGTTTCCTTATTGATTTTTCTGTCTGGATGACCTGTCTGTTGATGAAAGTGGGGTGTTAAATCTCCCACTATTATTGTGTTACTATCGATTTTCTCCTTTTATGGCTGTTAGCATTTGCCTTATGTTGAAGTGCTCCTATGTTGGGTGCATATATATTTACATTTGTTATATCTTCTTCTTGGATTGATCCCTTAATCATTATTCTTTTTCTCTTGTAAGTCTTATTTAAAAAAATATTGTTTACTTTATGAGTAAACATATGAGTATTGTTACTCCAACTTTGTTTTGATTTCCATTTGCATGGAAACACATTTTTTCCATCCCCTTACTTTCAGTCCGTATGTGTCCCTAAGATCTGAAGTGGGTCTCTTGTAGACAGTAAATATACGGGTCTTGTTTTTGTATCCATTCAGCCATTCTATATCTCTTGGTTGGAGCACTTAATCCGTTTACATTTAAGGTAATTATTGATATGTATGTTCTTATTGCCATTTTGTTAATTGTTTTGGATGTGCTTTTGTAGGTCTTTTCCTCTTCCCTTCCTCTCTTGATTTGATGACTATCTCTAGTGTTGTGTTTGGATGGGTTTTTCTTTTGTGTGTGTGTATCTATTGTAGATTTTAGGTTTGCATTCCCATGAAGTTTTGATATAGCAGTCTCTATAGATACAAGATAGTTTTAAGTTGGTTATCTCTTAATTTCAAATGTATTTCCAATATCCTGCATTTGTACTCTCCTCTTCTCATGATTGCTGGTTTTGATATCATATTGTGTGCAGATGATTTCATACCTTTACTTTGTTTGCCTTTACTGGTGAGCTTTTTCATTTGTAATTTTCTTGTTTTTAGTTGTAGCCTTTTCTTTTCCTCCTAGAGAAATTGCTTTAGCATTTGTTGTAAGCTGGTTTGGTGGTGCTGAATTCTCTTAGCTTTTGCTTTTCTGTAAAGCTTTTGATTTCTCCATCAAATCTGAATGAGAGCCTTGCTGGGTAGAGTATTCTTGGTTTTAGGTTTTTCCCTTTCATCACTTTAAATATATTGTGCCACTCCCTTCTGGCCTGCAGGGTTTCTGCTGAAAATTCAGCTGATAACCTTATGGAGATTCCCTTGTAATTTGTTGCTTTTCTCTTGTTACTCTCAATATTTTTTGTCTTTAATTTTTGTCAGTTTGATTAATACGTGTCTTGACGTGTTCCTCCTTGGGTTTATCCTGCATGGGACTCTCTCTCCTTCCTAGACTCGAGTGTTTCCTTTCTCATGTTAGGTAAGTTTCCGGTTATAATCTCTTCAAATATTCTCGGGCCCTTTCTCTCTCTCTCTTCCTTCTGGGACCCCTATAATGTGAATGTTTGTGTGTTTAATGTTGTCCCAGTAGTCTCTAAGACTGTCCTTATTTCTTTTCATTCTATTTTCTTTTTTTCTGTTCTGCAGTGGTGGTTTCCACCACTATGTTTTCAGCTCACTTATTCCTTCTTCTGCCTCATTTATTCTGGCATTGGTTCCTTCCAGTGTTTTTTTTCATTTCAATTATTGTATTATTCATCTGTTTGTTTATTGTTTAAACCTTCTAGATCTTTGTTATACATTTCTTGCATCTTCTCAGTCTGTGCCTCCATTCTTTTTCTGAGATATTGGATCATCTTTACTATCATTACTCTGAATTCTTTTTCAGGTAGATTGCCTATCTCCACTTCACTTAGTTGTTCTTCTGGGGTTTTATCCTGTTTCTTTGTCTGGAACATATTTCTCTGCCGTCTCATTTTGTCTAATTTTCTGTGTTTGTGGTCTCCTTTCTGCAGGCTGCAGGATTGTATTTCCTCTTGCTTCTGGTGTCTGTCCCTGGTGGGTGACGTTGGTCCAGAGGCTTGTGCAGGGTTCCTGGTGGAAGGACTGGTGCCTGCCCACTGGTGGGTGGTGCTGGGTTTTGTCCCTCTGGTGGGCAGGACCATGTCAAGGGGTGTATTTAGAGGTGGCTGTGAGCTCAGTACAACTTTAGGTGCCTGTCAGCAGATGGGTGGGGCTGTGTTCCCCCCTGCTGTTTGTTTGGCCTGTAATTATCCCAGCACTTGAGCCTGCAGGCTGTTGGGTGTGGGTTGGGTCTCGGTGCCAAAATGGAGACCTCCAGGAAATCTCATGCCGATTAATATTCCTTGGGACTTCCGCCACCAGTGTCCTTGCCCTCAGTGAGCCAGAGCTGACCCATGCCTCACCAGGAGACCCTCCAAGACCCACAGGTAGGTCTAGCCCAAGCTCCTATGGAGTCACTGCTTTGTGCTGGGTCCCAGTGCACGTAAAATCTTGTGTGCAGCCTCCAAAAGTGGAACCTCCGTTTCACCCAGTCCTGTGGAGCTCCTGCACTCAAGCCCCACTGGCCTTCAAAGCCAAATGCTCTGGGGGCTCCTTCTACTGTGGCCAGACCCTCAGGCTGGGGAGCCTGATATGAGGCTCAGAACTCACTCCTGTGGGAGAACCTCTGCAATATAATTATTTTCCAGTTTTTTGGGTTGCCCAGCTGGCGGGTATGGAATCTGTCTTATATCGTGGAAGTGCCCCTCCTACCGTCTTGTTGTGGCTTCTTCTTTGTCTTTGGATGTGAAAGTATCTTTTCTGGTGGGTTCCCAGTCTTTTTTGTCAATGGTAATTAAGTTGTTAGTTGTAATTTTGGTGTTTTACTGAGAGGAGGTGAGTTCACGTCCTTCTACCCCTGCCATCTTGTCTGGAATCAAGGGGCTGCTTTTAGTTTGGATGATTGTTGCCTCTTTCCACAGTGTGTGTGCTGGCTCTTATCCTCTTGATATGACGTGTGCAGGCACGGTGGCCTGTGCACACTCCTGGTATGGCGGGGGCATTGATCAGCACCCGCTCCCCGGGTCTCCCAGTGGCAGCAGTGGCCCATGCAGTCCCAGGGACAGTAGGGGCAGCAGATGGCACCTGCTCTTGTGTCTCTTAGCAGCAGCAATAACCTACCTACTTGCAGGACAGTAGGAACAGCAATTGGTGCCTGCTCATGGCCTGTGCGCGCCTCCCCATATGGTGGTGGCAGCAATCGGCGCCCACCCACGGGTCTCACAGTGGTAGTGGCGGGCTGTGCAACTCCCCCCGCCAGGACAGCAAGTGGCACCTGCTTGCCGGTCCCTTAGCTGTGGCAGTGGCCCATGTCTGTCTCTGGAGCCCAAGATGGTGGCAGCAGCTTGCACCTGCCCCCAGAACTTGTGTAAGTGGTGCCTTGTTGCCTGAGAGCCCACAGGTAGGAAAAGAAACTCCTATGGCAGTCCTGCCCATCTTCTCAAGTGGTGTTTTGCCTCTCTGGTGGGACCCAGGTCTCTTCTGAGTGCACACTCAGTTGTCACTCTCCAACCTTTTCAGGCTGTCTGCATGCAGCTAACCCTGGTCCTATCCCTGGGTCTGAACATCTGAAGCTCGAGCTTCAGCACCCAGCCCCCGCCCACACCAGCATACCAAGCGTCCCAGGCTGGGGAGCACAGGGCAGAGGTACTGACCATCTGTGCAGGTCTTCCACAAACTGGTTGCTGCACTCTCCTCCGAGGCTCTATGGCTCCCCCTCCATCCAGGCTGGTCTCCCCACCATTGAGGGGATTTCCCATGGTGGGGGAACCTTTCCTCCTTCACATCTCCCTCCCTGGGGTGCAGGTCCTGTCCCAATTCCTTCTTTTTCTTTTTTCTTTTGTCCTACCCAGTTACATGGAGTTTTCTTGCCCTTTTGGAAGTCTGAGGTCTTCTGCCAGCATTCAGTAGATATTCTGTGTGAATAGTTCCACTTGTAGATGTGTTTTTGCTGTATCTCTGGGAAGAGGTAAGCTCCACATCCTACTGCCCCACCATCTTGATTCCTCTTCCATTGCTGTTGACTTCTAAGGGTGTTGAGTTGAAATGGTAAAAGGGAAGTCCATCATTCAAGCCATTCTTGGAAGTCAAGGACAAAGATAGGAAGCATTGCCTTTGCCCTAATGAAGAATAAGGTTCATTTGAAAATATTTTGAAAGTGTCATTTTTTCCCCTCCCCTATAGGAAAGAGAATTTTCTTTTGAGTGAAAGAAAAGTGATTTGGGAGTGGGACAAGAAAGACCAGGGTGTAAAGGGAACTTAAGAAAGCCATCATCGTTTATTGTTGTAGGGCATGTCTCATGACTATTGCATGGTTTTGTTTTTAAGGAAGCCTGCTTGGTTTTGTGGTTAGGCAAACCTGCTTTCTTGAGTGATCATTAACTTACAGGGGTCTCCCATACATTTTTCTTATGTTCCCTTAGTGGGATTATCTATTTAATCACCTACTTTGTCCCTTTACTCTGTTCTTATCAGTATGACCAATGGACTGTAGGATTCGGTGAAATCGAAGAATTGTTAGAGTTAGGGTGTGAGGGGGCATGAGCTAGAAAAATAGGAGGTGTTCAGAGTTGGGTGCTTGAAATTGGTATTAAGGATTATGGATATTGACAGTGATAAACACTAGGATTTAATCATGGGAGTTAAGTGGCTAATACAGGCTGGAGAATAAGATCTTAGGGGAAAGAAGGCAAAGAAGTGAGAAACTAGAAAAATAATGTGTAGACATTGAAACCAAGGATTATGACAGAAACAGTATTAGAATGACAGTGACCCCATGAAGGAAGATGAGAGAGGGTGAGAGAAAACAGGGGTTCACTTGCAACAAGGAGAAAGAGTAGATGCTAGAGTTTGTCAATATAAGACACAAAGTGAGGCGTTTTAGGCACTGAAGATTAAGGAGACCATCTATTCTACCTCTAGGTCGAGTGGTATGAGGCAGTCAGGAAGAAAAAAAGTGACCTCCTGGAAAGGATTCAAGGAAAGTAGTTTCAGTTAGAATAAGGAGGTGAAGAGAAGGTTGAAAGAAGTTAAAGATTTAGGAAATTTTACTGATGACTGACTTTTGAGTTCCAGGGGACACAGGGGAAGTGTTTTTAGGTGTTGGTGAAGGAACATGGGTCCAGAAAGAAGGATGTGAAGAGCCATATGGGGTTTCTTGTGGTGATAAAAATTAATAGGAATCAAAGGCATACGAAATTTGCCTTAATGGTTTTGAGGCATAAAACTGTGGCAAGGCCTTATAACAAGGGGTAGCAAGGTCTTTCCAGGGGCCCTGCAGAGCTCTGGAGTGACTTATTGACACCTGCAATGGAAGCACTGAGGGTGGAATGTTACTCAGAGCACATCTGGCTCAAAGCTCCCTGCTGACCCTGCTAATGGATGGTGGTTGTAGACTGAGGCTGGAGAGGACAGTCTTACACCTGCTGGTTGATGCTCAGAGACAAAGGGATGAGATCTCACTCTGAGCATCAAAACATTAATAGCTAACATTGTGTGTACTACAGGCTAGGCACATGATAGTTTTACATGTATAAGCATGACTGATCTTCAGAACAATTATCTGAAATAGGTGCTGTTACACATATTTACAGGTGAGAAATCTGATGCTTAATGAGATTATGACTGATTTGTGATTTTGTCTAATTGCCAAACTCAAGAGATAGAGAACAAATATGAAACTAGGCAGTATGATTTAAACACCTGCTCTTAAGTGGGATAATACACCACCTACATAGGGAACTATTCTGGGTGTAAAACTTGGTTTTTATCCCTTATAAACTTAAAATCACAAATGCTTCTGTTTGCCTCAAAAAGACTTATTTTACAAGTTTTATAACAGAAGGTATTTGTTTGGGTTTTCAAATATCTTGATTTGTCAAAAAATGGAATGCCAAGTTGGTAATCTAGGGTGTATGACCTTATAAATGCAAGTGATGAAACTCTGTTGTAAACAAATATTCTAAAGATTAATTTTGAAAGTAATAGACTAAGTGGAGTATAGTGCAGTGGAGTATAATACATGTTCCAATAGGATTATTTTTAATGTCTTAATGTCATATAAATGAATACTTGTGGGTTGGGATAAAATTTATAGTGACAGTGTTTGATACATCACTAGAAAGCTCTTAATAGCCACTTGGTAGCTCAGACACTAAAACTGGAATGATTCAGAGAAAATAAGTATGGCCCTTACACAAGGAAGACATGCAAAGTCATAAAGCAATCTGTACATTTTAAAAGAAACTAGACAATGAAACCAAATGAAACTTGACTGGCCCTTGGTAAAGGAAGAAGGAAAGGAAAAGGAAGGAAAGAGTATGCATGTGGACCTGTGGAGAAATCTGATCATGGAGTGTGTATTAGATATTAGGGAATTACTGACTCTCAGGTGTGATACTAGTATTATGGTCATGTAGGTGAATGTTCTTATTCTTAGAAAACACATGCGTAAGTATTCAGGGGTTAAGAGCATGATATCTTTTAACTTTTCAAAGGGCTCACCCAAAAAATGTGTTTAATACATGTGTATGTATGTATAAAAAGAAAACTACAAATGCTAATTGTTGAACCTGGGTAACAGTGCATGGGAATTCACGTTTTCTATGGATTTGAAATTTCTCAAGTTAAAAAGTTGGGGAAAAGCATGAGGCTTTTAAGTAACTTTGTTCTATGAAATAGAGAGTTAAAACATATTTCTAAATAGACATGTTGCTTATTATACTGTGATCTTAAATTTGTTCAACCAGGTTAACAAATATAAGTTTATATCTACTTCATATTCGTGCCGACAAGTTTATATATTCACACTGGGGACACATCAAAAACTGGCAAATCAGTAAGTGGCAAAATAAGCACAGTAACTGGAGATACAGAGTTGAAAATGGTTGCTGCTGGGGAGCAAGGAACCCTTGATGGGGGAAAGGCTGGGGTGTGAGGGACGTTGTAGTGGCAGAGAATAGAGAACAGCTGTCTTTCTGTGCAAACCTTACCTTATAAAACTATTTCATTCCTCAAATTATATAACTCTATTTTTAAAAATCCAATTATAAGAACTTTACTTTGTGTTCTTGCTCTTACAGATCCCCTTCGTTTCTTCTTATTCTTGCTGTTTTAATGCTTTACTTAATATTAGAAGAAATAAAATAAAGTTGACTACCAAGGAACATTGAAAGCCTATTACATATATATACACACACACACACACACACACACACATACACACACACACGTATAGCTTTGCTTCTCGCCAGTCACAAATCTATTATTGGCAAGAATTTTTCATGTTTTCCCCTCATGTAAGTATAATCTCAGAGAGGAAAAATAAACCCCAAATTGTAAAATGTTATGCCATGTTTATATATGGAAAAAATTAACAATTAGTAGTCTTAAAGATGGCACCTAATAAGAGGAAAAGCACATAAACGTAGTCTACTAAATATTCAAAACTCTCATTTCAGTGTTTGAAATGGTGAAATTCTGACTGTATAGGGAACAAAATGTTTCTGTCAAAGTTCAATCAGTTTGTAGTTGGCTGAAATGTGACTAATTATTTAACAGGATGCTGCTGTATTTAACTTTTAAAAGTGGCAAAAACAAATCTGTTCAGAGTAACAAGTTTGTAAAAGTTCTCCTTCAAAGAACAGAAGAGCCAGTAATTAATAAAGACAAGTGTTCAGATTTATTTGGAAATTCACAGTTTCTAATGGCACTACAGCTCCGTAGTTACATATTGAAAGTCTTCTTTCACAACCCTGGATGCTGCACACAGATGGTGTAACTTCCCGCTCTACCTCTGCTCTCATCTGGACCTCTTTTCAATGGGTTTCTATACAATCAGGCCCTCTTGCTCTGAATGGCTAATTGTACAGATTGGAAAAAATTTTAAATCATCTAAAACATACTGTTAACCTAAAGCAGCAACTTAAACAAAAGAGGCTTTAAATAAGTCACATTACAACCAATACCCCTAGAAAGGTATTAGACAAGTTTAAAAACAGTTATTACTAAAAGTGCTCAATAACTTAAATCTTGCAACACAAAACGGTCAATTCTCTCCCTTTCAAAAAGAAACTTTCCACTTTCACTCATTACTGTACAAACACATACTTAAGAAATCATTTGATTCAAATACAGTCACTGCCAATTATTTTTAAAGAAAAAAGACAAAGACAAACCCATTGACATCACACATGTATATCTCTGCACATTTGTAGCCAGTACAAAGCAAACATCAAGGAATAATAATCCCTTTAGACTTGACCAATTAGACAAGGCTTGACAAACTCACTAGCTGGTTCTGTGCATATATACATAGGCAGTGATTATGAGACCTGGGACTCATTTGACAAACCTTTGAATTTTCCATTTGTAAGAGAAAACAGTGATCTGAAAGTTGGGAGGATTAGTGCTTATTGTGAATGTTGGAAAATGTAATGTAGCTAAAGAAAACCCTTAAAAGTGGCTAAATGTGTTTAAAAGGTGAGTTTATAAAACAATTATTTGCAAGTACTAGTTATTTTCAAGAAAAGATCCTGTCGTTTTTTTCTTCCCCTTCTCATTGAATTAGTAACCAAAGAAAAACTAGTGTGAATAAGTTAAATGAAAATAACATCAAAAGCATCACCACTTACCTAAAAGAACAGATGTAAAAAATTCCATCAAGTGTCTGTTTCAAGTGAGTTTGCTAAACAGAGGTCTAGTTGGCCAAGTCTTTAGGATCTTTACACTGTCTTTACTGATCTTTACTGAACTCCAGGCGCAGATCACATTAAAGCCTTGTAGTGTTTGCAGCTTCAAAAAACTAACAAAGTTATAAAAGAAATCAAATGACAGGAAAAGTTCTCCCTCCTCTTCCAGTGGCATTATAAATAGACAAAAGGCACATAAATATGGGAAGGTGCAAGAAGTAGGAACAAAGCTAAAGGAAGAGGTTTAGGCTTTCATTCCTATCCCACCCAAGGAACTGGGCTTCCGAATTACTTTTGTCCCAGTAATTAATCTGTGAAAAAAATCTTTATAAAATGTCTACCATTGTCCTTGTAGGAAGTGATCAGCCTTGTAAAACTGCAGCTCACTAACCAAGATTGACACAATCCCACCTACTTCTTAAAAGGCAGGAATCATAATTTCTGAATACTTTTCCCAGTAATATTTTCTCCCTCCCCCAAACCCTTCAAATACCACAGACTGTTCTTCAAAGAACAACAACAAAAGTCTCCAGTATGAAAAGTTCGATTAATTTTAAATATGTCCCGAGACTGCTGTAACACCAAGTGTTCCCACGGTGATCTCTTTGTTTCCTTTGATTATGTCATGCAGGCTTGGCAATGATCCTGACTTAGTCTGTATGAGAGTTTTTATCAATTTTCCTTGGTCTTGGACTTTAGACCGCCTTCGTTTCAAAGCCCTCTTCTCAGTTTTTGTCTTTTGGGACTGTCCATTGCACAGACTTGTGCAAGCTGAAATGCCACAAAAATAAGACTCTTCTGACTGTGATGAAGTTTCTGAGCTTCCTTCAGACGGAGGACCCTTATAAGAAGAGTGATAAACTTCTCCCATATTAGAAAAATCTCTCTGGTTCGTAAAAGGCTTTCTTCCTTTTATGTCGCCATTGGCTATAGGGTGCAATGGATGTGCTGGCTTTATGGTCTCAATTTTTTCAGTTTTGTACTTGCAGCGTTTCTTCTATAACACAAGGAAAAGAAAGGGTAGGAATTAGACCTCCAATAGTTACCTAACCAAATTCAGAGAGCTGAGGTACTGGAGTAAAGTGCCCTCTCCTGGTGGAAAGTAAAAGAGTATTATAAATAGTAAGACATACTGTTATGTTCTTTACAGATACCATAATTACCTTTTCATTTTGTAAATACTACTCAGTCAAACTCTTATCTGCCACCTCTGAATTAGGGGGCGATAACTAAAATCTGAATGCCTATTATGTGCCAGACATCATTCTAGTTGCTTTCATGTGTATCTTACTTGCTAACCCTGAAAGGTGAGTATCAATATTTTGTCCCTGGTTACCAATGAAAACACCAAGGTTCACAGGTTTAATTCCCTCCCCAAGTTACAAGGTAGTATGTGGTGAAGTTAGGATTGAATCCTAGGCTATTTCAATCCTAACTTCGCCACATACTACCTTGTAACTTGGGCCAAGTTACAAGATAGTTAAGTTCTAATGGCCAAGTCCTTTCACCTGGAGACAATTACCTCTAATCAAAATGAGGACAACTTACTTTAAGAGGCAAAATGGAAAAAGCACACACTTTGTAACCAAAAAAGCCTAAGTACAGTCTGATTTTTGCCACCTATTTAATGAGTCATTTAAAGAAGATACAAACTCTGAGTTTCAGTGTTCTCACTTCAAAAATGGGAGAGTATCGTCTTCAGGTTGATGTGAGGATTACAGGAATAGCACACACACTGAGTCATTCTTTATTATCAGTGCATGTCAGACAATCAGCCAGGGGTCAGCAAGTTTTTTCTGTAAAAGCCAGATAGTAAATATTTTAGGCTTTTCAGGTCACATACCCTCTCTTTGCATATTCTTTTTTATTTTACAACTCTTTAAAAATGGCTTCAGGCCCCTATAAAACAGGCCACAGGCCATATATAGCCTATGGGTCATAGTTTGCTGACCCCTGTAAACATTTACATCATTATCATGATTGAAAATAAACAGTAAGTTTAAGGACCACTTAAAGGTTATATTAAAACTTTCAACCTATTTCTTCATCTACACCCACATAACACACCAATATACTTAAAAGGAAACAAAACATTACCTTTTTTCTGGAGAGAACTTGAGGGGTTCTACAATGTACAGATCATTTGGGTCTACTATAAGAAAAAAAGCAGACATAAAATGTAGATTATACTATGATTAAATACTATAAATATTATCCCTTTATGATTATTAACAGAACCAATGAATTTATATATATATATATATCATATATTTATACACTTGAAATTAGTAAGCCAAAAGCAATAAGTTAGGAGAAGGCACCATTCTTATTTTGGGCTTCACTGATCATCATCAAATAACTTAAGTTTTTAACTTACTGTGTTGGCTATCAGCTATCAGCCAACACAGTAAGGATCCTTGTTTGGGCCAGCTCTACCCTCTTATATGTAATGAGAAAAATCACATTCCAGGTAAGCTAATACCAAACCTATAGATCATCTGAATATTTTTCCAGAAGACTATACTGTGTTGCAAATATGGGTTAACTGTGCAACAAGCAGTTGTGACTGTATGAAAGCCAGTTAAAGGAACATACAAAAAGAGATCTAAGAAGTTTTTTCTAATTGTTTATTACTATGATTTACTGCGATCAAAACTATGATTTATTGTGATCAAAACTATGAACTCCAAAATCTTAAAATAGCTTGAATATGCAGTATCAGCGATCAAGCAATAATGAATGAACACTCTGGCATGGTGAGTAAATTAGAAATACTGGCCTTAGGTTGCTGAAATTTCATTACTTTAAGCACATTCACGACAGCTCTATGCCACCCCCATCCTGACAAGATAAATACGCATATAAAAGAGGCACTCTGAGACTTCAGTCCTATTCAACCCACTAAAAGTAGATGATTTATAGTCTGATGTAGGCAGAAGTTTATAAGTAGCAAACTCATTATAAAAGTTCATGTACCAGAAATCTACTAATAACATGATTCAATGAATTATAATTTTTTACATTGTCTTAGAAATTTGTTGAGAAAGTCATCAAATATATAAAAGTATCCAAAGATTCCTTTAAATAGTCATTTCTATCAGATTACTAATCTCATTCAAATTGCTTTTTTAAAAAACATGACGTGTACTTCTAGGAATGGTTGTTAATGGTTTTCAGATCAACCTCAAGCAATTAAATGAATTTAAAAAAAAATCACTAACAGCACTGAAGGGCTGTCCAGACTAAGTAAGTAATTCCAGGCCACAATTGAAGGAAAAAGTAGGAACCCAGACAGTCAAGTGGAACACAGAAGTCATTTCTGTCCTGAGAGCTTGCTGCCACTGCCCAGCATCACATATTACTAGCCTGGGAAAGGTCAAAATTCAAAGCACTATTTTAACTGAATGCATATTGCTTTCACACGTCGTGAAGTTGAAAAATTAAGTCAAACCATCATAAGTTGGGGACCACCTGTACATTATACTCCCCTTTCAACAAAAAATTATAAGGCATTTAAAACGGGGCAAACACAGTTTGAAAAGACTAAACGTGCATTAGAACCAGAGTTAGATATGGAAGGAATGCTTAAATTATTAGACCAGGAATTTTTAAAAACCGTGATTAATCTAAGGATTTAAGTGGAAAAAAGTAGACAACATCCAAGAACAGATAGATAATGTAAGCAGAAACATTCTAAAAAGGAATTAAAAAGAAATGCTAGAGATCAAACACAGTAACAGAAATGAAGAATGCCTCTGATGGGTTCATTAGTAGACTGAACACAGCTGAGCAAAGAATAACTGAGGCTGAGGATATGATAATAGAAATTTCCAAAACTAAAAAGTAAAGAGAAAAACGAATTTTAAAAAATGAACAGAATACCCAAAAACCGCGGGACAACTACAAAAGGTGTAACATATGAGTAATGAGAATACAGAAAGACAAGAGTAGGAGAATGGAACAGAAGGAATATTGTAAGTAATAATGACAGAATTTCCCCAAATTAATGTCTGACAGTAACCACAGATCCAGGAAACTCAGAATACCAAGAAAGACAAATGCCAAAATTACTATACCCAGGCATTTCATATACAAATTTCAAAAATATCAAAGATGCAAGCTAAAATTGACGAATTGTTGCCAATAGACCTGCTTTTGCAAGAAATGTTAAAAGTAGTTCTTCAGAAAGGAAAATAATACAGGTCAGAAACTCCGATCTGCATAAAAAAAGGAAGAGTATCAGAGAACGAGTAAGTGAAGGTAAGATAAAAACTTTTCTTAATCCATAACATAACAACTTGTTCAAAACAATAATAGCAACAATGTATTTGGGTATGCTTATGTAACTATACATGCTTATATAGAAGTAAAAAGAATGACAAATTATATAAGGGATTAAAGGGAGGAATTAGGAATATTTTGTTATTATAAAATATTCATACTACCTGCAAAGTAGTATAGTGTGATTTGAAAGGGGACTTGTGGGACTTTCCTGGTGGCGCAGTGGTTAAGAATCCACCTGCCAATGCAGGGGACATGGGTTCGAACCCTGGTCTGGAAAGATCCCACCTGCCATGGAGCAACTGAGCCCAAGCGCCATATCTACTGAGCCTGCGTGCTGCAACTACTGAGCCCGCGTGCTGCAACTACTGAAGCCCGCGTGCCTAGAGCCGGTGCTCTGCAACAAGAGAAGCCACCGCAATGAGAAGCCCGCGCACTGCAATGAAGAGCAGCCCCCGCTTGCTGCAACTAGACAAAGCCTGTGCACAGCCACAAAAGATCCCACGTGCCACAACTAAGACCCAATGCAGCCATAAATAAATAAATATTTTTTTAAAAAGACTCCATGTAAAATAGGTTGTCAAGAGTGAAATAGATATCTACATGAAATAAGATATCTGCAACATTTAACCAACTAACAATTAGAATCCAAATCTTAAAAATAACTATAAACCAGTATGAAAGAGAGAAACAACCCAGTAAAAGAACAGGCAAAAACCTTTAATGCCCAGGAAAGTCAAATGAATAAACGGCATAAGTAAAAATGCTCAGCCCCACTAGTAATCAGGTAATGCAAATTACAATTGCAATGAGGTTAAACACTTTAAAATTTGACAATTCTAAGTGCGTGCTGGTAAAAACATAGAGTAATGGGAATTCTCATGGTACTGGTGGAAGGATAAACTGATATGACCACTTTGGAAAAGTTTGCCATTATCTTATAACTTGTAGATAAGCATACCCTACAATCCAGCAATTTTACATCTAGGTAATATTCTTAGAGAAACTCATGCAACTATGTGCTGGTATACAAACAAAGGGAATGTTTACAGCAGCATTATCTGTAATAGCCCCAAACTGTAAACAACACAGTACAATGGATAACTACATTGTGATTTAGTCAGTTACTGAAATACTATACAATATTGAAAATGAAGTATAATCATGTATATGAACCTCACAAATAGAATGCTGAAAGAAAGGGAAAAAAGTATATATGGTATGATTCCATTTATCAAAAGCTCAAAACCAGGTAAAAATCAAATTATATTGTTGAGGAATCCAAACATTGATGGTAAAACTATTAAGAAAATGAAGAATATGACTATTTCAAAAGTCAAGGTAGCTATCTCTACAGGAGCAATGCCAAAAGTGCTGGCCTTGTTCTATTTCTTGATCTGGGTGTTAGTTACACAGGTGTTCACTTTATAATTACTTTGCATGTTGTACATTTCAGTTTTGTGCACTTTTTTGTATTTCACTTATAATAAAAATGTCTTACAAAAATCAAAACAATTTTGGTCCACCTGGCTGGTCAACAGAAGTGAGAGACGTAAATCAAAGTATAAACTACAAAACACTGATGAAAGAAATTAAAGAAGGTACAAAAAAATGGAAAGACATCTCACATTCATGACTGGAGAACTTCATATTGTCAAGACGTCCATACTACCAAAACGATCTATAGATTAAGCATAATCCCTATCAAAATCCTAATAGCATTCTTTTGCTGAAATGCATCCTAAAATTCATATCAAATCCCAAGTGATCTTAAATAGGCAAAACAATTTTTAAAAAATAAAAACAGAGGACTCACACTGCCTGATTTCAAAACACATCACAAAGTTACAGTAATCAAAACAGTGTGGTACTGGTATAAAGAGACATACAGACCAATGGAATAAAAAAAAAAAGAGCCCAGGAATAAATCCTCTCACAAATGGTAAAATAATCTTCAACAAGGGTGGCAAGACCACTCAATGGGGAATGAACGGTCTCTTCAACAAATAGTGCTGGGAAAACTGGATATCTATATGCAAAAGAATGAAGTTGAACCCTTATCTTACATCATATACAAAAATTAACTGAAAATGGATTAAGAACCTAAACATAAAACCTAAAACTATAAAATTCCTAGAAGAAAACACAGAAGGAAAACTTCATGACATTGGCCTTGGTAATGATTTCTTGGATGTGACATTTAAAGTATAAGCAACAAAAGCAAAAATAGACAAATGGGACTATATCAAACTTAAAAAAATTTTGTCCATCAAAGGACACAATCAACAGAGTGAAAACGCAACCTACAAAATGGGAGAATATAGCTGCAAATCATATATCTGATAAGGGATTGATATCCAGAATATATAGAACTCTTACAATTAAACAAAAAATAACCTGATTTAAAAATGAGCAAAGGACTTGAATAGACATTTCTTCATAGATGATTTATAAATGGCCAACAAGCACATGAAAAGATGCTCAACATCACTAATCATCAGAGAAACACAAATCAACAGCAAAATGAGATATCACCTCACATACATTAGGATGGCTACTATCAAAATAGAAAACAAGTACTGGTGAGGATGTGGAGAAATCTGGAACCATTGTGCACTGTTGGTGGAACTGTAAAATGGTGCAACCACTATGACAAACACTGTAAAGTTTCTTCAAAAAAGAGAACTACCATATGATCCAGCAATCCCATTTGAGTACATAGTTGACCCTTGAACAACGTGGATTTGAACTGCATGAGTCAACTTAAACGTGGATTTTTTTCAACAGTAAATACTACAGTACTACACAATATGTGGTTGGCTGAATCTGCGGATCCAGAACCTTAGATACGGAGGAACCATGGATATGGAGGGTCAACTATAAATTATACATGGATTTTCAACTGCGCAGAGACTCAGTGCCCCTAACTCCAGCACTGTTCAAGGGTCAACTATATATCCAGAAGAACTGGAAGCAAGGTCTTAAAGATTTATTTGCACACTCATGTTCACAGCAGTATTATTTCACAATAGCCAAGAGGTAGAAGCAACCCAAATGCCCATCAACAGATGAATAAACAAAACGTGATTATATCTGTACAACAGAATATTATTCAGTCTTAAAAAAGAAGAAAATCCTGTCACATGCTACAACATGGATGAAACTTGAGGACACTAAGCTAAATGAAATAAGCCAGTCAGAGAAAGACAACTCATATAAGAGGAATCATATTATTTATCAAAATATTCAAATTCACAGAAACAGAAAAAACAACGAAGGTTACCAGGGGCTGGGAGGAGAGGAAAAAAGGGATTGGTTTAATGGATATAGAGTTTCAGATTTACAAAATGGAAAAGTTCTGGAGATCTGTTTCACATCATTGTGAATATACTTAACATTACTGAACTATACACTTAAAAAGTAAATTTTTAAGAGCAAATTAAATTTCAAGATGGTAAATTTTACATGTCTTTTACTACAGTAAGAAAACAAAATAAGACATGGACCCTTCTCACTGAGCTTAGAATTAAAAATAAGGCCAGTACAGGATGGCTAAAATCAAAGTAGACTATAATAAATACCTTAAGAAGAGATTTAATTCAAACAGGAGAAGAAATAAATGAATTAACAAACAGTGGAATCAGAATTAAAGCCACCTTCCTGCCTACTGTACTCAACTTTTTTAACTGTAAAGATGAACCAAGATGACACAGTTGTTTAAAACAGAAGTAATTCTATTCTCAGGTACAAAAGGCTATTCTATCTGGCTTTAAAGAGTGACATAGAGAAAAGAAATAGTAAAATAGGATTTCAACTAATTTGAAATGAGACTAGAAATGCTGAGAAGGAAAAACATCTCAACATATTTCTAATCACATGAACACAGCTCAAATAAGTAATGCACATACACCCACCACAACGGCTAAAAGACCAACAATACTAAATGTTAATAGGGATATGGAACAAATGGAACTCTCAAAAAGAGCTGATGGAGGGCAAATTCATACCACACTCTGCAAAACTGTGTGGCAGTATTTACTAAGGTGGCATATACACAATCTTATGATCCAGCAATCCCATTTCTAGGTATATATCCAACAGATGTGTGTTCATGTGTTCGCCAAAAGATATGTAATAGCCTCAAACTGAAATAATCAATGTAAATGAATAATGTTATGTTTGTATAATGGGATACTATACAGGAATAAGAGTAAACAAACTACAACTATACTCAATGACATGGTGAATCTCACAATATCAAAATATGTAGTGGCTATACTGAGAGGGGATGGGCAGTGTAGAGCACAAGGAAGTTTCTGGGGTGCTAGATAATGTTCTGCTTCTTAATCGGGGGTGTTGGTCACACAGGTATGTTCAGTTTGTGAAAATCCACCAAGCTTCACATACGGTAAGTACACTTTCCTGTACAAGTTACACTTCATTTAAAAAACTCAGTTATAAAAAGACACATCAGCCAAAAGAAGAAAAAGAGAAAGAAAAAGGCAGGAACTAGGATGAAATTTACTAGTCGTAAGTAAACACACATGTAATGGATTAAGTCTGTAAAGTTTTTGTGATAACAGTAAACCAGAGAATCTCAGGAATGATTGCTTAAATGATTGAATCAATTGAAACATGCTGCTCAGTTACTAAATCCTAAAGAAAGAGAATCCAATGATTAAGAAAGCACTAGTTGAAATATATCATTAATTTGGTTATTTTAATAATATAAAGATAAGTCTCTCAATAAGAACTAATTACAGTACTAATTATAAAAAGTACTAATACAGGAGAACAACCACTCAGTACACACCCATTCATTTAAATTTAAGTATTCATTAAGTGTTAGACAATGGAATACTATTATAGACCCTGGGCTGTGAAAAAGAGAAAGACCTGATTTATTTTTCGGAAAGTGCCTCACAGACCTAAACTAGAGACAAAAGGGGTCCTACCTGTACAGGAAGAGAAGGCAGATAAGCACAGGATACTATGGGAGCACATTCAGGTTTTCCATATCTGCTGAACTTTCTCAAACACCCCTTTCTAAAAAGAAAATACTTCTAAACAGGAGCATGTGCAAATAAGGCTACCAATGGCTAATTTCACTAAGCCCCCCACCCCACCCTCTGGGCTTTTAGGAACAAAGATAGATTTAAAGTGTGGAAATGGTAAAGTGGCTTGACACCGCACAAACAAAGGCTACTTATACCTACTGTTCTGTTGCAGATGGTCTCGAACACAACATTGACATGCTTCTGCTAGAAGGAGGCTAGATTCACATTTCTATACACATAGTACATATCCACAAAAATCTACCTTCTTCCCAGTTAATTGTAGAGACTTGGATCTGATAAGTGGGAATGAAGTTCTCCTTTTCAAACTCATATCATCATAGGAAGAGAAACACCTAACATTAAGAAAAAACAACATTGGGCACAATGAGTAAAAATACATGTAGTTTACTCTGTAGTTGGGGCTAGACAGACGCTAGAGAACTGTACATACCACATAGGACTAACCTCTAAAGTAACACTCCAGTTATTGATAACACATGTAAAAAAATTTAAGGATCATTCTCTAAAAGGTGTTGTATTAGAATACCTATTCTCCTCCTCCCCCTTTAAATTCCACATTGAAGCATCTTTCACAACCATTTCAAGGGTTTTTATACACTTACTATCAGTGTTTTCTCTATTAGAGTCTATAGAACCTTCCAGGCATGCATAGGACCATCTCACTAGTTCCAATGATGTTTTTAACATTTTGGTTTCAAGATAATCATATGGGGAAAGAAATTATCTCAGTATCCTTTATTTTTGCTCAAATTTCTCAAAGGTATAAGAGGAACTGGACTTCCCCTGGCGGTCCTGTGGTTAAGACACCGTGCTTCCAATACAAGGGGCACGGTTCGATCCCTGGTCGGGGAAGTAAGATCCCACATGCTGCGCAGAGTGTGCCACAAAAAATAAAAAATAAAAATAAAGAGGAAAACTGAAATATAATGCTTGCCTTACCTTTTAGGGCTTGGATA
>NW_022983317.1:0-54998 GCF_011762595.2 Tursiops truncatus | reverse complement strand
CCAGAACCAGATTAGGGCCTGAAGCCATCCTGCGGTGTTGCGGCCAGGTCACAAGAAAGCGAGTTGAAGAAAGGAGCTCAGGGGCACTGTAATTCACAAACCTGCAGAGTTATAAATGACAGCTATCGTCCAAAAATAGACTGAAGTAAGGCTGCCAAGAGGACTTGAAAGCGGGGCAGAATTGCAGGAAACCGATTTCAGGAGGTAGACTGGAATTGCATTGAAAGCATAGGAAAAGAGGCAGAACGTCCACAATGATGCACTTGGCCAAAAAGGGCGTATGCGTTTTTTCCTGAATATATTCAGGAAAAAACGCATACGCCCTTTTTGGCCAACCAAGCAAGCTTGCAAAGGAAATCTGCACTACAATGAAGTCTCACTTCCCCCCGGTCAAAAGGGCCATCTGAAAAAAGTGTAAAATCCAGAAAGGCAGGACAGGCCATGGAGAACTGGGAGCCTTGTTATGCTGATGGGCGGGATGTAAATTGCCAACAGACACTCGGGAGAAGTGTATGGTGTTTCCTGAAACATCTAAAAAACAAAGCAACAGAGCCTAGGGCACTTCCACTTATGGTCCTATAGCTTAGGGAAATTAAAATCAAAAAGACACAGCCACCCCAAAGTTTGGGAACGGCCTCTGTTTACAAGAACCTCGTTTACAGTACAAGTTCAACATCGCAGAAAGTGAAAAATGGATAAAGAAGTTGTGGTATTTACTTACAAAGCAATATCACTCAGCAATGAAATCTATGTCATCAGGCCCTTAGCAGCACAATGAGTGGATTCAGGTATGATGATTCTAACTGAAATAAGTCACACAGAAAAAGAAACATCATAAGATATCAGTAATACACGGAATGTAAACTTGGCTACACAGGAACTGAATTACAGAACAGAACAGGGTCTCAAATTTAGAAAACCAACTTATGCTTGCTTAAGGGGAAAGGTGAGTTGGGGTGCTGCATAAAACCAGAGATTGAAATGAGCACAGATAAAGTTCCTTAAGCCAAATATGGAATAGACAAGAGCTACTCCTTGCTCAACGAAATGGACTCAACACCGCATATTAAATGCCTAAGAATGTACCTGACTAGTAAGTATCTTAAAACCTATGGATTGCTATGTCTCCGAAAGAGAATCAAGCATGTGTACAGGGGCATAAACGCAGCAGTGATAGGATTGGAGAGGTTCGGTGAGCAAATGAAGACCCTTTGAAGTCATATTGCATGGTACCCATTCCACGGGTTTCAACTACCCAGGTTTAAGGTATTCTTCCTTCAGCTAAAACATGCATGTGGACCCTAGAGTATGATCAACCATGTGATCGGGAGACGTGTTCAAATATGTCTCAGTTTTCCTACCCTGGTACTCGGGTGCAACATTCCAGACGCTTTACTAACACTCTCCCCACTTGGAGAGTCAGTCCCTTTAACCTCCTGTTTGGCCCAGTTTGCAATTTCTGCGGAAGATGAACAGGAATAGCGAGAACCAATGAGAGACTAGCTGGAGGTGTCTGGACGGGCAAATTTAACTCTCATTTCCCACCAGGAAGAGGAATTAACCAAAGGCTCAGCGTGCCGTGCCGGAACCAGATTAGGGCCTGAAGCCATCCTGCGGTGTTGCGGCCAGGTCACAAGAAAGCGAGTTGAAGAAAGGAGCTCAGGGGCACTGTAATTCACAAACCTGCAGAGTTATAAATGACAGCTATCGTCCAAAAATAGACTGAAGTAAGGCTGCCAAGAGGACTTGAAAGCGGGGCAGAATTGCAGGAAACCGATTTCAGGAGGTAGACTGGAATTGCATTGAAAGCATAGGAAAAGAGGCAGAACGTCCACAATGATGCACTTGGCCAAAAAGGGCGTATGCGTTTTTTCCTGAATATATTCAGGAAAAAACGCATACGCCCTTTTTGGCCAACCAAGCAAGCTTGCAAAGGAAATCTGCACTACAATGAAGTCTCACTTCCCCCCGGTCAAAAGGGCCATCTGAAAAAAGTGTAAAATCCAGAAAGGCAGGACAGGCCATGGAGAACTGGGAGCCTTGTTATGCTGATGGGCGGGATGTAAATTGCCAACAGACACTCGGGAGAAGTGTATGGTGTTTCCTGAAACATCTAAAAAACAAAGCAACAGAGCCTAGGGCACTTCCACTTATGGTCCTATAGCTTAGGGAAATTAAAATCAAAAAGACACAGACACCCCAAAGTTTGGAACGGCTCTGTTTACAAGAACCTCGTTTACAGTACAAGTTCAACATCGCAGAAAGTGAAAAATGGATAAAGAAGTTGTGGTATTTACTTACAAAGCAATATCACTCAGCAATGAAATCTAGTGTCATCAGGCCCTTAGCAGCACAATGAGTGGATTCAGGTATGATGATTCTAACTGAAATAAGTCACACAGAAAAAGAAACATCATAAGATATCAGTAATACACGGAATGTAAACTTGGCTACACAGGAACTGAATTACAGAACAGAACAGGGTCTCAAATTTAGAAAACCAACTTATGCTTGCTTAAGGGGAAAGGTGAGTTGGGGTGCTGCATAAAACCAGAGATTGAAATGAGCACAGATAAAGTTCCTTAAGCCAAATATGGAATAGACAAGAGCTACTCCTTGCTCAACGAAATGGACTCAACACCGCATATTAAACGCCTAAGAATGTACCTGACTAGTAAGTATCTTAAAACCTATGGATTGCTATGTCTCCGAAAGAGAATCAAGCATGTGTACAGGGGCATAAACGCAGCAGTGATAGGATTGGAGAGGTTCGGTGAGCAAATGAAGACCCTTTGAAGTCATATTGCATGGTACCCATTCCACGGGTTTCAACTACCCAGGTTTAAGGTATTCTTCCTTCAGCTAAAACATGCATGTGGAACCCAGAGTATGATCAACCATGTGATCGGGAGACGTGTTCAAATATGTCTCAGTTTTCCTCCCCTGGTACTCGGGTGCAACATTCCAGACGCTTTACTAACACTCTCCCCACTTGGAGAGTCAGCGCCTTTAACCTCCTGTTTGGCCCAGTTTGCAATTTCTGCGGAAGATGAACAGGAATAGCGAGAACCAATGAGAGACTAGCTGGAGGTGTCTGGACGGGCAAATTTAACTCTCATTTCCCACCAGGAAGAGGAATTAACCAAAGGCTCAGCGTGCCGTGCCGGAACCAGATTAGGGCCTGAAGCCATCCTGCGGTGTTGCGGCCAGCTCACAAGAAAGCGAGTTGAAGAAAGGAGCTCAGGGGCACTGTAATTCACAAACCTGCAGAGTTATAAATGACAGCTATCGTCCAAAAATAGACTGAAGTAAGGCTGCCAAGAGGACTTGAAAGCGGGGCAGAATTGCAGGAAACCGATTTCAGGAGGTAGACTGGAATTGCATTGAAAGCATAGGAAAAGAGGCAGAACGTCCACAATGATGCACTTGGCCAAAAAGGGCGTATGCGTTTTTTCCTGAATATATTCAGGAAAAAACGCATACGCCCTTTTTGGCCAACCAAGCAAGCTTGCAAAGGAAATCTGCACTACAATGAAGTCTCACTTCCCCCCGGTCAAAAGGGCCATCTGAAAAAAGTGTAAAATCCAGAAAGGCAGGACAGGCCATGGAGAACTGGGAGCCTTGTTATGCTGATGGGCGGGATGTAAATTGCCAACAGACACTCGGGAGAAGTGTATGGTGTTTCCTGAAACATCTAAAAAACAAAGCAACAGAGCCTAGGGCACTTCCACTTATGGTCCTATAGCTTAGGGAAATTAAAATCAAAAAGACACAGCCACCCCAAAGTTTGGAACGGCTCTGTTTACAAGAACCTCGATTACAGTACAAGTTCAACATCGCAGAAAGTGAAAAATGGATAAAGAAGTTGTGGTATTTACTTACAAACAATATCACTCAGCAATGAAATCTGTGTCATCAGGCCCTTAGCAGCACAATGAGTGGATTCAGGTATGATGATTCTAACTGAAATAAGTCACACAGAAAAAAAAAACATCATAAGATATCAGTAATACACGGAATGTAAACTTGGCTACACAGGAACTGAATTACAGAACAGAACAGTGTCTCAAATTTAGAAAACCAACTTATGCTTGCTTAAGGGGAAAGGTGAGTTGGGGTGCTGCATAAACCAGAGATTGAAAATGAGCACAGATAAAGTTCCTTAAGCCAAATATGGAATAGACAAGAGCTACTCCTTGCTCAACTGAAATGGACTCAACACCGCATATTAAACGCCTAAGAATGTACCTGACTAGTAAGTATCTTAAAACCTATGGATTGCTATGTCTCCGAAAGAGAATCAAGCATGTGTACAGGGGCATAAACGCAGCAGTGATAGGATTGGAGAGGTTCGTGAGCAAATGAAGACCCTTTGAAGTCATATTGCATGGTACCCATTCCACGGGTTTCAACTACCCAGGTTTTAGGTATTCTTCCTTCAGCTAAAACATGCATGTGGAACCCAGAGTATGATCAACCATGTGATCGGGAGACGTGTTCAAATATGTCTCAGTTTTCGTACCCTGGTACTCGGGTGCAACATTCCAGACGCTTTACTAACACTCTCCCACTTGGAGAGTCAGTCCCTTTAACCTCCTGTTTGGCCCAGTTTGCAATTTCTGCGGAAGATGAACAGGAATAGCGAGAACCAATGAGAGGCTAGCTGGAGGTGTCTGGACTGGGCAAATTTAACTCTCATTTCCCACCAGGAAGAGGAATTAACCAAAGGCTCAGCATGCCGTGCCAGAACCAGATTAGGGCCTGAAGACATCCTGCGGTGTTGCGGCCAGCTCACAAGAAAGCGAGTTGAAGAAAGGAGCTCAGGGGCACTGTAATTCACAAACCTGAAGAGTTATAAATGACAGCTATCGTCCAAAAATAGACTGAAGTAAGGCTGCCAGAGGACTTGAAAGCGGGGCAGAATTGCAGGAAACCGATTTCAGGAGGTAGACTGGAATTGCATTGAAAGCATAGGAAAAGAGGCAGAACGTCCACAATGATGCACTTGGCCAAAAAGGGAGTATGCGTTTTTTCCTGAATATATTCAGGAAAAAACGCATAAGCCCCTTTTTGGCCAACCACGCAAGCTTGCAAAGGAAATCTGCACTACAATGAAGTCTCACTTCCCCCCGGTCAAAAGGGCCATCTGAAAAAAGTGTAAAATCCAGAAAGGCAGGACAGGCCATGGAGAACTGGGAGCCTTGTTATGCTGATGGGCGAGATGTAAATTGCCAACAGACACTCCGGAGAAGTGTATGGTGTTTCCTGAAACATCTAAAAAACAAAGCAACAGAGCCTAGGGCACTTCCATTTATGGTCCTATAGCTTAGGGAAATTAAAATCAAAAATACACAGCCACCCCAAAGTTTGGGACGCCTCCGTTTACAAGAACCTCGTTTACCGTACAAGTTCAATATCACAGAAAGTGAAAAATGGATAAAGAACTTGTGGTACTACGTACAATGCAGTATCACTCAGCAATGAAATCTATGTCATCAGGTCCGTAGTAGCATAATGAGTGGATTCAGGTACGATGATTCTAACTGAAATAAGTCACACAGAAAAAGAAACATCATAAGATATCAGTAATACACGGAATGTAAACTTGGCTACACAGGAACTGAATTACAGAACAGAACAGGGTCTCAAATTTAGAAAACCAACTTATGCTTGCTTAAGGGGAAAGGTGAGTTGGGGTGCTGCATAAAACCAGAGATTGAAATGAGCACAGATAAAGTTCCTTAAGCCAAATATGGAATAGACAAGAGCTACTCCTTGCTCAACGAAATGGACTCAACACCGCATATTAAACGCCTAAGAATGTACCTGACTAGTAAGTATCTTAAAACCTATGGATTGCTATGTCTCCTGAAAGAGAATCAAGAATGTGTACAGGGGCATAAACGCAGCAGTGATAGGATTGGAGAGGTTCGGTGAGCATATGAAGACCCTTTGAAGTCATATTGCATGGTACCCATTACACGGGTCTCAACTCTCCAGGTTTAAGGTATTCTTCCTTCAGCTAAAACATGCATGTGGAACCCAGAGTATGATCAACCATGTGAACGGGAGACGTGTTCAAATATGTCTCAGTTTTCCTACCCTGGTACTCGGGTGCAACATTCCAGACGCTTTACTAACACTCTCCCGACTTGGAGAGTCAGTCCCTTTAACCTCCTGTTTGGCCCAGTTTGCAATTTCTGCGGAAGATGAACAGGAATAGCGAGAACCAATGAGAGACTAGCTGGAGGTGTCTGAACGGGCAAATTTAACTCTCATTTCCCACCAGGAAGAGGAATTAACCAAAGGCTCAGCGTGCCGTGCCGGAACCAGATTAGGGCCTGAAGCCATCCTGCGGTGTTGCGGCCAGCTCACAAGAAAGCGAGTTGAAGAAAGGAGCTCAGGGGCACTGTAATTCACAAACCTGCAGAGTTATAAATGACAGCTATCGTCCAAAAATAGACTGAAGTAAGGCTGCCAAGAGGACTTGAAAGCGGGGCAGAATTGCAGGAAACCGATTTCAGGAGGTAGACTGGAATTGCATTGAAAGCATAGGAAAAGAGGCAGAACGTCCACAATGATGCACTTGGCCAAAAAGGGCGTATGCGTTTTTTCCTGAATATATTCAGGAAAAAACGCATACGCCCTTTTTGGCCAACCAAGCAAGCTTGCAAAGGAAATCTGCACTACAATGAAGTCTCACTTCCCCCCGGTCAAAAGGGCCATCTGAAAAAAGTGTAAAATCCAGAAAGGCAGGACAGGCCATGGAGAACTGGGAGCCTTGTTATGCTGATGGGCGGGATGTAAATTGCCAACAACCACTCGGGAGAAGTGTATGGTGTTTCCTGAAACATCTAAAAAACAAAGCAACAGAACCTAGGGCACTTCCACTTATGGTCCTATAGCTTAGGGAAATTAAAATCAAAAAGACACAGCCACCCCAAAGTTTGGGACGGCTCTGTTTACAAGAACCTCGTTTACAGTACAAGTTCAACATCGCAGAAAGTGAAAAATGGATAAAGAAGTTGTGGTCTTTACTTACAAAGCAATATCACTCAGCAATGAAATCTATGTCATCAGGCCCTTAGCAGCACAATGAGTGGATTCAGGTATGATGATTCTAACTGAAATAAGTCACACAGAAAAAGAAACATCATAAGATATCAGTAATACACGGAATGTAAACTTGGCTACACAGGAACTGAATTACAGAACAGAACAGGGTCTCAAATTTAGAAAACCAACTTATGCTTGCTTAAGGGTAAAGGTGAGTTGGGGTGCTGCATAAAACCAGAGATTGAAATGAGCACAGATAAAGTTCCTTAAGCCAAATATGGAATAGACAAGAGCTACTCCTTGCTCAACGAAATGGACTCAACACCCCATATTAAACGCCTAAGAATGTACCTGACTAGTAAGTATCTTAAAACCTATGGATTGCTATGTCTCCGAAAGAGAATCAAGCATGTGTACAGGGGCATAAACGCAGCAGTGATAGGATTGGAGAGGTTCGGTGAGCAAATGAAGACCCTTTGAAGTCATATTGCATGGTACCCATTCCACGGGTTTCAACTACCCAGGTTTAAGGTATTCTTCCTTCAGCTAAAACATGCATGTGGAACCCAGAGTATGATCAACCATGTGATCGGGAGACGTGTTCAAATATGTCTCAGTTTTCCTACCCTGGTACTCGGGTGCAACATTCCAGACGCTTTACTAACACTCTCCCCGACTTGGAGAGTCAGTCCCTTTAACCTCCTGTTTGGCCCAGTTTGCAATTTCTTGGGAAGATGAACAGGAATAGCGAGAACCAATGAGAGACTAGCTGGAGGTGTCTGGACGGGCAAATTTAACTCTCATTTCCCACCAGGAAGAGGAATTAACCAAAGGCTCAGCGTGCCGTGCCGGAACCAGATTAGGGCCTGAAGCCATCCTGCGGTGTTGCGGCCAGGTCACAAGAAAGCGAGTTGAAGAAAGGAGCTCAGGGGCACTGTAATTCACAAACCTGCAGAGTTATAAATGACAGCTATCGTCCAAAAATAGACTGAAGTAAGGCTGCCAAGAGGACTTGAAAGCGGGGCAGAATTGCAGGAAACCGATTTCAGGAGGTAGACTGGAATTGCATTGAAAGCATAGGAAAAGAGGCAGAACGTCCACAATGATGCACTTGGCCAAAAAGGGCGTATGCGTTTTTTCCTGAATATATTCAGGAAAAAACGCATACGCCCTTTTTGGCCAACCAAGCAAGCTTGCAAAGGAAATCTGCACTACAATGAAGTCTCACTTCCCCCCGGTCAAAAGGGCCATCTGAAAAAAGTGTAAAATCCAGAAAGGCAGGACAGGCCATGGAGAACTGGGAGCCTTGTTATGCTGATGGGCGGGATGTAAATTGCCAACAGACACTCGGGAGAAGTGTATGGTGTTTCCTGAAACATCTAAAAAACAAAGCAACAGAGCCTAGGGCACTTCCACTTATGGTCCTATAGCTTAGGGAAATTAAAATCAAAAAGACACAGCCACCCCAAAGTTTGGACGCCTCTGTTTACAAGAACCTCGTTTACAGTACAAGTTCAACATCGCAGAAAGTGAAAAATGGATAAAGAAGTTGTGGTATTTACTTACAAAGCAATATCACTCAGCAATGAAATCTATGTCATCAGGCCCTTAGCAGCACAATGAGTGGATTCAGGTATGATGATTCTAACTGAAATAAGTCACACAGAAAAAGAAACATCATAAGATATCAGTAATACACGGAATGTAAACTTGGCTACACAGGAACTGAATTACAGAACAGAACAGGGTCTCAAATTTAGAAAACCAACTTATGCTTGCTTAAGGGTAAAGGTGAGTTGGGGTGCTGCATAAAACCAGAGATTGAAATGAGCACAGATAAAGTTCCTTAAGCCAAATATGGAATAGACAAGAGCTACTCCTTGCTCAACGAAATGGACTCAACACCGCATATTAAACGCCTAAGAATGTACCTGACTAGTAAGTATCTTAAAACCTATGGATTGCTATGTCTCCGAAAGAGAATCAAGCATGTGTACAGGGGCATAAACGCAGCAGTGATAGGATTGGAGAGGTTCGGTGAGCAAATGAAGACCCTTTGAAGTCATATTGCATGGTACCCATTCCACGGGTCTCAACTCTCCAGGTTTAAGGTATTCTTCCTTCAGCTAAAACATGCATGTGGAACCCAGAGTATGATCAACCATGTGAACGGGAGACGTGTTCAAATATGTCTCAGTTTTCCTCCCCTGGTACTCGGGTGCAACATTCCAGACGCTTTACTAACACTCTCCCGACTTGGAGAGTCAGTCCCTTTAACCTCCTGTTTGGCCCAGTTTGCAATTTCTGCGGAAGATGAACAGGAATAGCGAGAACCAATGAGAGGCTAGCTGGAGGTGTCTGGACGGGCAAATTTAACTCTCATTTCCCACCAGGAAGAGGAATTAACCAAAGGCTCAGCGTGCCGTGCCGGAACCAGATTAGGGCCTGAAGCCATCCTGCGGTGTTGCGGCCAGCTCACAAGAAAGCGAGTTGAAGAAAGGAGCTCAGGGGCACTGTAATTCACAAACCTGCAGAGTTATAAATGACAGCTATCGTCCAAAAATAGACTGAAGTAAGGCTGCCAAGAGGACTTGAAAGCGGGGCAGAATTGCAGGAAACCGATTTCAGGAGGTAGACTGGAATTGCATTGAAAGCATAGGAAAAGAGGCAGAACGTCCACAATGATGCACTTGGCCAAAAGGGCGTATGCGTTTTTTCCTGAATATATTCAGGAAAAAACGCATACGCCCTTTTTGGCCAACCAAGCAAGCTTGCAAAGGAAATCTGCACTACAATGAAGTCTCACTTCCCCCCGGTCAAAAGGGCCATCTGAAAAAAGTGTAAAATCCAGAAAGGCAGGACAGGCCATGGAGAACTGGGAGCCTTGTTATGCTGATGGGCGGGATGTAAATTGCCAACAGACACTCGGGAGAAGTGTATGGTGTTTCCTGAAACATCTAAAAAACAAAGCAACAGAGCCTAGGGCACTTCCACTTATGGTCCTATAGCTTAGGGAAATTAAAATCAAAAAGACACAGCCACCCCAAAGTTTGGGACGCCTCTGTTTACAAGAACCTCGTTTACCGTACAAGTTCAATATCACAGAAAGTGAAAAATGGATAAAGAACTTGTGGTACTTACGTACAATGCAGTATCACTCAGCAATGAAATCTATGTCATCAGGCCCGTAGCAGCACGAGTGGATTCAGGTACGATGATTCTAACTGAAATAAGTCACACAGAAAAAGAAACATCATAAGATATCACTAATACACGGAATGTAAACTTGGCTACACAGGAACTGAATTCCAAAACAGAACAGGGTCTCAAATTTAGAAAACCAACTTATGCTTGCTTAAGGGGAAAGGTGAGTTGGGGTGCTGCATAAAACCAGAGATTGAAATGAGCACAGATAAAGTTCCTTAAGCCAAATATGGAATAGACAAGAGCTACTCCTTGCTCAACGAAATGGACTCAACACCCCATATTAAACGCCTAAGAATGTACCTGACTAGTAAGTATCTTAAAACCTATGGATTGCTATGTCTCCGAAAGAGAATCAAGCATGTGTACAGGGGCATAAACGCAGCAGTGATAGGATTGGAGAGGTTCGGTGAGCAAATGAAGACCCTTTGAAGTCATATTGCATGGTACCCATTCCACGGGTCTCAACTCTCCAGGTTTAAGGTATTCTTCCTTCAGCTAAAACATGCATGTGGAACCCAGAGTATGATCAACCGTGTGAACGGGAGACGTGTTCAAATATGTCTCAGTTTTCCTCCCCTGGTACTCGGGTGCAACATTCCAGACGCTTTACTAACACTCTCCCGACTTGGAGAGTCAGCGCCTTTAACCTCCTGTTTGGCCCAGTTTGCAATTTCTGCGGAAGATGAACAGGAATAGGGAGAACCAATGAGAGACTAGCTGGAGGTGTCTGGACGGGCAAATTTAACTCTCATTTCCCACCAGGAAGAGGAATAACCAAAGGCTCAGCGTGCCGTGCCGGAACCAGATTAGGGCCTGAAGCCATCCTGCGGTGTTGCGGCCAGCTCACAAGAAAGCGAGTTGAAGAAAGGAGCTCAGGGGCTCTGTAATTCACAAACCTGCAGAGTTATAAATGACAGCTATCGTCCAAAAATATACTGAAGTAAGGCTGCCAAGAGGACTTGAAAGCGGGGCAGAATTGCAGGATACCGATTTCAGGAGGTAGACTGGAATTGCATTGAAAGCATAGGAAAAGAGGCAGAACGTCCACAATGATGCACTTTGCCAAAAGGGCGTATGCGTTTTTTCCTGAATATATTCAGGAAAAAACGCATACGCCCTTTTTGGCCAACCAAGCAAGCTTGCAAAGGAAATCTGCACTACAATGAAGTCTCACTTCCCCCCGGTCAAAAGGGCCATCTAAAATAAAGTGTAAAATCCAGAAAGGCAGGACAGGCCATGGAGAACTGGGAGCCTTGTTATGCTGATGGGCGGGATGTAAATTGCCAACAGACACTCGGGAGAAGTGTATGGTGTTTCCTGAAACATCTAAAAAACAAAGCAACAGAGCCTAGGGCACTTCCACTTATGGTCCTATAGCTTAGGGAAATTAATATCAAAAAGACACAGCAACCCCAAAATTTGGGACGGCTCTTTTTACAGGAATCTCTTCTACGGCACAAGTTAAATATCCCAGAGAGCAAATAATGGATAAAGAAGTTGCGGTACTTCTGTACAACAGAATACCACTCAGCAATGAAATCTATGTCACCAGGCCCGTACCAGCATAATGAGTGGATTGAGGCACGATGATTCTAAGTGAAATAAGTCACACAGAAAAAGAAACATCATAAGGTATCACTAATACACGGAATGTGAACTTGGCTACACATGAACTGAATTACAAAACAGAACAGGGTCTCAAGTTTAGAAAACCAACTTATGCCTGCTTAAGGGGGAAGGTGAGTTGGGGTGCTGCATAAAAGCAGAGTTTGAAATTAGCACAGATACCGTTCCATAAGCCAAATATGTAATAGACAAGAGCTACCCCTTGCTCAACGAAATGGATTCAACAATGAGGTATCACCTCACACCTGGTAGAATAGGCATCATTGAAAATCTACAAACAAAAAATGCTGGAAAGGGTGTGGAGAAAAGGAACCCTCTTCCACTATTGTTGGGAATATAAATTGATACAGTCATTATGGAGAACAATATGGAATTTCTTAAGAAACTAACAATAGAATTACCATATGATACAGCAATCCCAGTACTGGACATATACCCAGACAAAACCATAAATCAAAAAGAGTCATTCACCGCAATGTTCATTGCATCACTATTTACAATATCGAGGTAATGGAAGCAACCTAAATGCCCACAGACAGACGAATGCATAAAGCTGTGGTACATATATAAAATGGAATATTACTAAGCCATGAAAAGGAATGAAATTGGGTCATTTGTAGAGACGTCGATGGATCTAGAGACTGTCATACAGAGTGAAGTAAGTCAGAAAGAGAAAAACAAATCTTGTATATTCATGCATATATGTGGAACCTAGAAAAACTGTACAGATTAACCATTTTGCAAGGCATAAATAGAGCAACAGATGTAGACAACAAACGTATGGACAACAAGGGGGGAAAGCTGTTGGGGGGGTGGTGGTGGGAGGAGTTGAGAGACTGGGATTGGCATGTATACATTTATATGTATAAAATAGATAACCAATAAGAACCTGCTGTATAAAAATATAAAATAAAATTCAAAATTAAAAAGAAGTAAAATTTAAAAAATAAAACAGAAAAAACAATTATTCCCTGCACATACATGTATTTATATGAATAAATTATTTCCATGCTTATATCTGTAAATACAAAAAAGAGGAATAAAATCTACCTTGAACCAAAAACGAAAAAGAGAAAAAAAACACAGAACCCACCAGTTACACAGAGGAAAACCGTATCAGGGCACTTGCTCCAGTTGTAAACAATTCTGAAGTTGGTCAGTGGTGGGGAATCGTCTCCCATTCAGCCAGCAGCCCCCACGCAACAAGCGTCCTCATTGCAAAGCTGGGGCACCGTGCCGAGGCATCTGTGAGTAAACGTGAGCTGAGCCCCAGGCCAGTTGCTGCTGAACTATTCCCACCCGTCCCAGGTAAAACACCTGAATATATACAAGGACTTGAAAGCCTAGAGGAAGGGCCATAGAGCCACACGAGTGACAGCATGCCGGCCGACTTGGTGCCTGCAGGCCAGCCAGGATGGTCCTGGCCCTGGGTGCTCTTCTGGAAGATTTCCATTTCCCTGCCTGAGATACCCGTCCTGTCCCTGCCCCCACTGCTTTTTTCCTTCCTCACCTCTGCCCAGGGAGAAATTCCAGCAGCAGGTATGGGTGACACATCCTCTTCTTTAGCAGGTGGCAGCCTGGCAACTGCTGCAGAAAGTCCAGCAGAGCCCCACTCACACTGGGCCACCCACAAAGCCGTGGCCTCTCACTCCCTCCCACCAGCCCAGCCCCGAGACTGCTGACAGGGCAGAGAAAATGGCGTCAGGCACGGCTGCAGGGGCTCTTGCTGCCTGGAGTGGTATTTATATTGATCTCAACCCAGGCACACCTGGGGAGGGCTGGCCGGCACGGTAAGGCTGCCCAGGTCAGCCAATCATCACCCCTCAGGGGCTCACAGTTGCAGAAAATGGAACTTGCTGAACCGGCCAGGTCCAAGGAACAGGTGTGGGCTCCTGAGAGTCAGGATAGACAAGGGGCTGCAGCTTTGGCTTGTTTTCTAATCATTTTATCTGGCCCATGAGTGGGAGACAACTTCAAGAAAACCCTCTCCTAATGAGAGGAACCCAGGAGTCAGGGAGAGGAGGGGTGGGTGGTGGTTGGAGACAGAGGCCTGGTGCCCCGGGTGCAGTGGAAGTCTCTGGAAGACCAGGTGGAGGGAGGCCTCACGGAGTGATGCCCAGGGTCACAGACCTGTCGCAGCTGCTGTTTGTTAGTTCAAGTCCTGCTCTGAGGTGCTCTGTGTCAGCTCTGAGCGACAGGTGAGCTGGGGGTGCTCTGCAATGAGGGCTATGTGCACGGTTCCTGTGTGCCCAGCCCTGCCACGGTACCTGCAAGGGTAGCTCTGTATCCTGGGAGGGGCCTGACCACGAGAGCCCCGTGGGCTGGGGTGGGGGTGGGGTACCTGCCCAGGTGAGCTCCATATTCTGGGATTGGTCTGACCACGAGAGCCCCATGGGCTGCTGGGGACCTGGTAAAGGATGTCAGGACAGTCAGTGAAGCCACCGAGGATATACCTCCAGTTGCTCCTAATTCCTACACCCTGCTGGTCATTCTACCAACCACCAGGACATGGTATTCTGTATTAGTCTTCAATGATGCCTTCTTTTGTATTCCATTAGTCCCAGAGTCACAAGAAATTTTGGCTTGTGAGTGGCAGGACTCCACATACAACTAAAACAATACTTCCGGGCCGTCTGGCCCCAAGGGTGCAAAAATTCCCACACCATCTTTGGGGAAAGCTTAGCTAAAGACCTAAAAGTTCTACCTCTGGAAAAGGAAACCCTCCTTCAATATGCAGACGACATTCTGATCACCAGCCCTACTAAGGAGGCCTCTGAACTACCAAGCCAATAAAGGATAGAAGTTGTCCAAGAAAAAGCTCAAATATCACAGACTGCGGTGACCTGCCTGGGCTTCATTCTCACAGAAGGTCAGAGAAGCCCATCCCAGGAAAGGGAAGAAACCATTTTCAGCCTTACCCCTTTCTAAAACTAGAAGACAGCTTAGGGGTTCCTGGGGAGGCCAGGGTTTGCTGCTTCTGGATCCCTAACTACAGTCTACTAGCTGGGCCTCTATATGAAACACTGAAAGGAAAAGATGATGATCCTTTTGAATAGAATCCAGAAGTGGCCTTTCAAGAATGGAAAGAGCAGTCAATTCAGACCCTTGCCCTGGAACTCCCTAATTTAGCTAAACCCTTTGACCTTTACATTCCCGGTGAAAGGTGAATCGCCATTGGAGAATTAGTGCAAAAACTGGGACCACTTGAAATGGAACAATGCAAGAATGCCATCCAGGTAGGATAAACTACGGTCACTAAGGGGCTTGGCCCACTGCCACATCTGGCCAAGATACTGGCGGTATCTAAAAACCTGGAAATCAGCAGCCCAAAAGGCCACCTCCCTCCTAAGGGAAAAGGACCCCACGTGGTGATCCTAACCACCAACCATGCCCTGAAGTTGCAGGGTTCGCTCCGTGGGCACACCGACCTCGAGTGAGGAGGCCCTCCAACTCCAACATCCAGAGAGATAACCGGGGGCAACAGGGCACCATGACGACTCGTGTGAACATCACTTGACCTGGAGTTTCTCTCATAAAACAACAAGAGTGTGTCCCAAAAGAGTAGACTACTGCTTGCAGGACTTACTGCACCCAGAGGGGAGCTAATAATCTTGGCGGGGGAACAGTATACCACACTGTCACCATAGAAAAGCCTACAGACACCGTGATGATGGTGGCCAATAAGACCGGCTGGACTCCTGTTTACTTCAAAAGGCTGTTGACTCAGTAGCCATCATGGTCCTTGGTCACCACTGACCCTGGACTGTCTGGGAGTTGAGCGGGCAGGGCTCTGACACCTGGTGCTGTTTGTACGTTAATTCAGGGGCCTAATTGAAGAAAGCGCAGACTACTGGTCAGAGCATCTAGGCTGGCAGAGACGGTCAGCCTAAGGTGGCCGAACAAATGTGGGGCGGGGTGAAACCGGCCCCCACAGTGTCTCTGCACATCTCTTTCCTGGACCCTTAAAGGTCATTAGAATCTATAACACTTCCAATGCTGGTGCTCAGGTGGACGAGCAGGGAGGCAGGGGTCCTGGGGACAATCAACGTCACCGGGAGGCTGCTGGGGAGAAGCTCTGACCCTCGCCCCAGGGTATGAGGGCTCCCAACTCAGCACTCAGCAGTTACAGAAGAAGGGTCTGCACCCTCAGCACTCCAAGAATGAGGAACGGGACAAAAGACAGAGGAGGGGTTTGTCCCCAGCAAAGCCCATTAAAAATCCCTGGGAGATAAAAATAGAATCTGGGCAATAAAGTCAAGTCTAACCTTTTTTATCCTTTGTGCTTTGTCTAATTTCACGTGCTCCTAGGGTCCCGCATGCAGAGGTTCCACACCCGGCACTTCAGACCAGATTTCCTAGTGCAGAATGGCTGGGTCGACACCTCAGCTCCTGGGGCCCAGTGCAGACTCCACGATATAGAGCCTGAGCTACAGCCAACCCGGCCCTCGAGAGCTCCGCCGCCTCCCTCCCTCCCACTGACTCTGACAGGATCTCTACACAGCAGCCCAGCCCACAGCCCACGGGGTAGTGCATGCTCTCACCTCTCCATTCTCTGATCAAAATATAAAGTTTCCTTTGCTTGTGAACCAAACTCAGTCTCGATCTGTTGGCCCCACTGACACTGGGCAGGGGGACACTTGTTGGGGTCCACTCTGGAGGATCAGTAACAGAAATTGAGACTATTGTAACCTCAATGAACAGATGTGTGAGCCAAACTGTAGTTAACATAGAACAGTGTATAAGGCTCGGGTAAAATAAGATGTTTTTAACACTTCCATTTGATATTTCCATCACTTTTTATAAGCAAGTTCAGTGAAAAGGTTTGTCTTATTTGTCAGGTCAATATTAGAGAAACGAAGTGATTTCTTTCCAAGGATGTACAGCTAATAATCTTGGTTAAACCTTCAATCTTGTTTTAAATGCTTTTCCATTGAAAATGATACCTCTCTTTCAGCTCCCCCATTTCTGAGAAGTATAAAATCTTATAATTTATTATTACCAAAGGGGAAAGGTGGGAGGAGGGATAAATTAACAGTTTGGAATGAACACATACACACTGCTATGTATAAAATAGATCATCAACAAGGAACTACTGTATAGCACAGGGAACTACACTCAACATTTTGCAATAACCTATAAGGGGAAATAATCTGAAAAAGAATAGATATTTTTATTGACATCATCTATCAATGACAGTTAAAGTGTAGCCTAAGGGAAGCTGGTGGTGAGTGCTTCTGACCCTGAAGACTTCAATCATCTAAAGTTTGGACTCTGCCTACTTCCCAAGGCCCTTAATGAACATATGTGTAGCCGTAGCTTAAAAACTTCCCCAGTTTGGGTTTCGGGGAGACACTGATTTTGAAAAAGCCCTGGTGTTCTCCTTACATGAATGGGACTCTTCCTACTGCTAAAACATGTCTGTCACACCCAGAGGATGGTATACCGTCTGATCGGGAAGAGTTTGGAAAAGGCATCTCATCTCCTCATCTCCTGGTGCTCGGGTTCACCCCTCCAGCGTCTTTACTAACAGTCTCCCCACTTGGAGATGTCAGCACTGTCAACATCCTGTTGCGTACAGTTTGGAATTTGTCCAGAGGATGAAGCGGAAGGATGAGGAACAATGAGAGACAAGTCCTAGGTGTTCAGACAGGCACATGTCACTCTAATTTCCAATCAGGAAGACGAATTGACCAAAGGCTAGGGTTGCCCATGGAAACAGTATAGGGCTTGAGGAAATCCCGCTGCTTTGTGGCCAGTTCCCATAAACACGAGTTGAACAATGGAACTCAGGGGCAGTAAAATTCACAAAACTGCAGAGTTGAAAATATCCATCACTGAAAAATGTCTTGAGGAAAGTCAGAGAAAAGGACTTGTAAGCAAGGGAGAATGGCAGGAAAGGGATTTGAGGAGGTAGAAAGGACTCGCCATTAAGCACAAGAAAAGGAGCTGAACATTGCCAACATTGCAGTTGGCCAAAAAGGGTGTATGCGTTCTTTTCTGTATATATTCAAGAAAAGGGCATACACTTTTTTAGCCAACCAAACAGGTGGGCACTGGAAGTCAATACTACAAAAGATATCACTTCGCATCAGTCAGAAGAGCCATCCTCATAAAGCGTAAACAACAGAAATGCAGGACAGGGCAACGAGAAGAGGGAGCCCTGTGAGACTTATAGTGGAAATGTATATTGCCAACGGCCATTCTGGAGAAGTGTATTGTGTTTACTAAAGCATCTAAAAAATGAGCTACAGAGCATAGGGCACTTGCACTCATGGGCGTATATCTTGGGAAAAACAAAAATCGAGAGGACACAGGCACCCCAATGTTTACCCCCTCTCTGTTTAAAAGATCCTCGACTAGGATATAACTTAAATGTCTCTGGAGGGAAAAAATGGATAGAGATGTGGTACTTAGGTAGAGTGGAATATTATTCAGCCTGGAAATCAATGAAATATGGCCAGTTGTAACAACTCCGGAGGAGTTACGTATGATCATTCTAAGTGACAGAATTCAAAAAGAAAAAGACACATATCATAAGATATCACTTAAAGGTGGAATCCAAAATGGCTACACATGAAATAAATTACAAAACAAAAACATAGTCAAATATGTAGAAAACACGCATAAGGCTGCTAAACGGGAAAGGTGGGGAGGGGTGAGGCATCATCCAGGAGGTTGAAATTAGCAAAGATACCATTCCAAATACCAAACTGATAATCAACAAGGCCTACACGGTAGCTAAAAGAACTGCACTCAGCACACTCAAGTCACCGGAAAAGAATATATACGACTGGTAAGAATCTGAAAAAGAATTTATTGATGTCTCTCTGTACGTGAATCAAGTGGATGTACAGCAGCAAGAAACAGAGCTTTGAAAATCAGCTGTAACCAATATAGTAATAAATTGAAAAAAATAAACGACAGAGAGACAGAGAAAACCTCTTACAACTTTTCCTCAGGGACGGTGATGCAACATGGATTGAACACATCTAGACCCACAGCAGGATGAGACATAAGGCTGGAAACTGTTTGCGCTAAGAGAAATGTGAGGTTGGGTGAGGAAATGCACACCCTTTAAAGTAATACTACCTGGTACCCATTCAATGGGTCCCAAATCTGCAGGTTCAAGGGATCTTCCTACAGCTAAAACATGCATGGAAAACCCAGAGGACTGTACACCATGTGATCGGGAGATGTGTCTAAAATGCACCTCATTTATCCTCTCCTGGTGCTCCTGTTCACCATTCCAGCCACGCTACTTAGAATCTCCCCACTTGGAGAATCAGCACATTTAAACTTCTGTTTCACACATTTTGCAAATTGTGAGGAGGATGAACGGGAAGAGGGGGAACCAATGAGAGAAGAGTTGTAGGGGTTTGGACGGGCACATATCACTCTAATTTCCCATTAAGAATAAGAATTAAAGAAAGGCTCAGCCTGCCTCGCCGGAGCCAAAATAGGGCCTGAAGCAATCCTGCGGGTTTGAGGCCAGCTCACAAAAGAGCAACTTAAAAAATGGAGCTCAGGGTCACTGCAATTCACAAACCTGCAGAGTTATAAATGAAAACTAACGTCCAAAAATATGTTGAGGTAAGGCAAAGAAGAGGATCTGAATGCAAGACAGAATTGCAAGAAACAGATTTCAAGAGATAGATTGGACTCGTCTTTAACGCACATGAAAAGCGGCAGAATTTCGACAATGATGCAGTTGGCCCAAAAGGGCGTATGCGTTTTTTCCTGATTATATCCAGGAAAAAACGCATACGCACTTTATGGGCAACGAAGCAAGCAAGCAATGCAAATGTGCACAACAAAGAAGTCTCACTTCCCACCGGTCAAAAGGGCCATCCTAAAAAATTGTAAAAACCAGAAATGCAGGACAGGCCATGGAGAACAGGGAGCCTTTATACGCTGATGGGCAGTGTGTGAACTGCCGAGAGCCACTCTGGAGAAGTGTATGGTGGTTCCTAAATCATCTAAAAAACAGAGCTACAGAGCATAGGACACTTCCAATCATGGGAGTATATCTAGGGAAGTCTAAAAATCAACAAGACACAAGCACACCACAGTTTAGGGCTACTCTGTTTACAAGAACCTCAACTTCAGTACACCTTAAATATCCCAGGAAAGAGAACAATGGATAAAGAAGATGTGGTACTTATGTACAATGGAATATCTCTTCACCATGAAATCAATGTAATAAGGCTAGTAGAAGGATAAAGAGTGGATTTAGGTCCGATAATACTACTTGAAATAAGTCAAACAGAAAAAGAAACATATCATAAGATATCACTTATAGAGGGAGGGTAAATATGGCTGCACAAGAAATGAATTACAGAACAGAACAGTGTCTCACATTTAGAAAACACACTTATGTCAGCTTAAGGGGAAAGGAGAGGTGGGGTGATGCATAAAACCAGAGTTTGAAATTAGCACAGATACCGTTCAATAAACCAAATAGGTATTAGACAAGATCTACACCTTGCTCAATGAACTGGCCTCAACACACCCTATACACCGCAGAGAAATATATCTGAGGAATAAGAATCTTAAAACCCATGTATTGATATATCTCCATAAGGGAATCAAGTGTGTGCAGAGCGGCACAAACACAGCAGTGAAAAGGAGCTAAACCCCATTATAGAAATAAATTTTAAAAACAAAACGCTGAAACAATGAAAGAGAGAAAAATTCTTACAAAATTCGCTCAGGGGCTGTGATGCAACCTGGATTGACCACATATAAACCCACAGCTGGATAAGACATAAGGCTGGACACTTGGGGCTGACAGGATTGGTGAGCTTTGGTGAGCAACTGCCGAAAGTTTAATGCAATACTTCATGCTACTCAGTCCAAGGGTCCCAACACTCCAGGTTGAAGGGAATCTTCCTACAGCTAAACCATGCTTGGGAAACCCAGCGACTGGTATACCATATGATCGGGAAAGGTTTCTAAAACGCACCTCATTTTTCCTCTCCTGGGGCTCCGGATCGACATTCCAGCCGCTTTACTAACAACATCCCCACATGGAGTCAATGCCTTTAAGTTCTGGTATCGCACAGTCTGCAGTTAGTGCAGAGGATGAATGGGAATAGGAGGAACCAGTGAGAAACTAGCTGTAGCGGTTTCAATGGGCACATGTCACTCTAATATCACATCAGTAAGAAGAATTAACCAAAGGCACAGCAAGGTGCCCCAGAAGAAAAATAGGGCTTCAAGGAATCCTGTGGTTACGGGGCAAGACCACAAAAATAAGAGCTAAAAAATGGAGCTAAGGGCCACTGCAATTCAAAAACCTGCAGAGTTATAAAGGCCAACTATTTTTAAAAAATATATTGAGGTAAGGCTATGAAGAGGCATTGAAAGCAAGGCAGAATTGCAGGAAACCGATTTCAGGAGGTAGACTGGAATTGCATTAAAAGCATATGAAGAGAGTCAGAACCTCGACAATGATGCACTTGGCCAAAAAGGGCGTATGCGTTTTTTCCTGAATATATTCAGGAAAAAACGCATACGCACTTTTTGGCCAACCAAGCAAGCTTGCAAAGGAAATCTGCACTACAATGAAGTCTCACTTCCACCTGGTCAAAAGGGCCATCTGAAAAAAGTGTAAAATCCATAAAGGCACGACAGGCCATGGAGAACTGGGAGCCTTCTTATGCTGATGGGCGGGATGTAAATTGCCAACAGCCACTCTGGAGAAGTGTATGGTGTTTCCTGAAACATCTAAAAAACAAAGCAACAGAGCCTAGGGCACTTCCACTTATGGTCCTATAGCTTAGGGAAATTAAAATCAAAAAGACACAGCCACCCCAAAGTTTGGGACGCCTCTGTTTACAAGAACCTCGTTTACAGTACAAGTTCAATATCGCAGAAAGTGAAAAATGGATAAAGAAGTTGTGGTACTTACGTACAATGCAATATCACTCAGCAATGAAATCTATGTCATCAGGCCCTTAGCAGCATAATGAGTGGATTCAGGTATGATGATTCTAACTGAAATAAGTCACACAGAAAAAGAAACATCATAAGATATCACTAATACACGGAATGTAAACTTGGCTACACAGGAACTGAATTACAGAACAGAACAGGGTCTCAAATTTAGAAAACCAACTTATGCTTGCTTAAGGGGAAAGGTGAGTTGGGGTGCTGCATAAAACCAGAGATTGAAATGAGCACAGATAAAGTTCCTTAAGCCAAATATGGAATAGACAAGAGCTACTCCTTGCTCAACGAAATGGACTCAACACCGCATATTAAACGCCTAAGAATGTACCTGACTAGTAAGTATCTTAAAACCTATGGATTGCTATGTCTCCAAAAGAGAATCAAGAGTGTGTACAGGGGCATAAACGCAGCAGTGATAGGATTGGAGAGGTTCGGTGAGCAAATGAAGACCCTTTGAAGTCATATTGCATGGTACCCATTACACGGGTCTCAACTCTCCAGGTTTAAGGTATTCTTCCTTCAGCTAAAACATGCATGTGGAACCCAGAGTATGATCAACCGTGTGAATGGGAGACGTGTTCAAATATGTCTCAGTTTTCCTCCCCTGGTACTCGGGTGCAACATTCCAGACGCTTTACTAACACTCTCCCCACTTGGAGAGTCAGGCCCTTTAACCTCCTGTTTGGCCCAGTTTGCAATTTCTGCGGAAGATGAACAGGAATAGCGAGAACCAATGAGAGACTAGCTGGAGGTGTCTGGACGGGCAAATTTAACTCTCATTTCCCACCAGGAAGAGGAATTAACCAAAGGCTCAGCGTGCCGTGCCGGAACCAGATTAGGGCCTGAAGCCATCCTGCGGTGTTGCGGCCAGCTCACAAGAAAGCGAGTTGAAGAAAGGAGCTCAGGGGCACTGTAATTCACAAACCTGCAGAGTTATAAATGACAGCTATCGTCCAAAAATAGACTGAAGTAAGGCTGCCAAGAGGACTTGAAAGCGGGGCAGAATTGCAGGAAACCGATTTCAGGAGGTAGACTGGAATTGCATTGAAAGCATAGGAAAAGAGGCAGAACGTCCACAATGATGCACTTGGCCAAAAAGGGCGTATGCGTTTTTTCCTGAATATATTCAGGAAAAAACGCATACGCCCTTTTTGGCCAACCAAGCAAGCTTGCAAAGGAAATCTGCACTACAATGAAGTCTCACTTCCCCCCGGTCAAAAGGGCCATCTGAAAAAAGTGTAAAATCCAGAAAGGCAGGACAGGCCATGGAGAACTGGGAGCCTTGTTATGCTGATGGGCGGGATGTAAATTGCCAACAGACACTCGGGAGAAGTGTATGGTGTTTCCTGAAACATCTAAAAAACAAAGCAACAGAGCCTAGGGCACTTCCACTTATGGTCCTATAGCTTAGGGAAATTAAAATCAAAAAGACACAGCCACCCCAAAGTTTGGGACGCCTCTGTTTACAAGAACCTCGTTTACAGTACAAGTTCAATATCACAGAAAGTGAAAAATGGATAAAGAACTTGTGGTACTTACTTACAATGCAGTATCACTCAGCAATGAAATCTATGTCATCAGGCCCTTAGCAGCACAATGAGTGGATTCAGGTATGATGATTCTAACTGAAATAAGTCACACAGAAAAAGAAACATCATAAGATATCACTAATACACGGAATGTAAACTTGGCTACACAGGAACTGAATTACAGAACAGAACAGGGTCTCAAATTTAGAAAACCAACTTATGCTTGCTTAAGGGGAAAGGTGAGTTGGGGTGCTGCATAAAACCAGAGATTGAAATGAGCACAGATAAAGTTCCTTAAGCCAAATATGGAATAGACAAGAGCTACTCCTTGCTCAACGAAATGGACTCAACACCGCATATTAAACGCCTAAGAATGTACCTGACTAGTAAGTATCTTAAAACCTATGGATTGCTATGTCTCCGAAAGAGAATCAAGCATGTGTACAGGGGCATAAACGCAGCAGTGATAGGATTGGAGAGGTTCGGTGAGCAAATGAAGACCCTTTGAAGTCATATTGCATGGTACCCATTCCACGGGTTTCAACTACCCAGGTTTAAGGTATTCTTCCTTCAGCTAAAACATGCATGTGGAACCTAGAGTATGATCAACCATGTGATCGGGAGACGTGTTCAAATATGTCTCAGTTTTCGTCCCCTGGTACTCGGGTGCAACATTCCAGACGCTTTACTAACACTCTCCCGACTTGGAGAGTCAGTCCCTTTAACCTCCTGTTTGGCCCAGTTTGCAATTTCTGCGGAAGATGAACAGGAATAGCGAGAACCAATGAGAGACTAGCTGGAGGTGTCTGGACGGGCAAATTTAACTCTCATTTCCCACCAGGAAGAGGAATTAACCAAAGGCTCAGCGTGCCGTGCCGGAACCAGATTAGGGCCTGAAGCCATCCTGCGGTGTTGCGGCCAGCTCACAAGAAAGCGAGTTGAAGAAAGGAGCTCAGGGGCACTGTAATTCACAAACCTGCAGAGTTATAAATGACAGCTATCGTCCAAAAATAGACTGAAGTAAGGCTGCCAAGAGGACTTGAAAGCGGGGCAGAATTGCAGGAAACCGATTTCAGGAGGTAGACTGGAATTGCATTGAAAGCATAGGAAAAGAGGCAGAACGTCCACAATGATGCACTTGGCCAAAAAGGGCGTATGCGTTTTTTCCTGAATATATTCAGGAAAAAACGCATACGCCCTTTTTGGCCAACCAAGCAAGCTTGCAAAGGAAATCTGCACTACAATGAAGTCTCACTTCCCCCCGGTCAAAAGGGCCATCTGAAAAAAGTGTAAAATCCAGAAAGGCAGGACAGGCCATGGAGAACTGGGAGCCTTGTTATGCTGATGGGCGGGATGTAAATTGCCAACAGACACTCGGGAGAAGTGTATGGTGTTTCCTGAAACATCTAAAAAACAAAGCAACAGAGCCTAGGGCACTTCCACTTATGGTCCTATAGCTTAGGGAAATTAAAATCAAAAAGACACAGCCACCCCAAAGTTTGGGACGCCTCTGTTTACAAGAACCTCGTTTACCGTACAAGTTCAATATCACAGAAAGTGAAAAATGGATAAAGAACTTGTGGTACTTACGTACAATGCAGTATCACTCAGCAATGAAATCTATGTCATCAGGCCCGTAGCAGCATAATGAGTGGATTCAGGTACGATGATTCTAACTGAAATAAGTCACACAGAAAAAGAAACATCATAAGATATCACTAATACACGGAATGTAAACTTGGCTACACAGGAACTGAATTCCAAAACAGAACAGGGTCTCAAATTTAGAAAACCAACTTATGCTTGCTTAAGGGGAAAGGTGAGTTGGGGTGCTGCATAAAACCAGAGATTGAAATGAGCACAGATAAAGTTCCTTAAGCCAAATATGGAATAGACAAGAGCTACTCCTTGCTCAACGAAATGGACTCAACACCGCATATTAAACGCCTAAGAATGTACCTGACTAGTAAGTATCTTAAAACCTATGGATTGCTATGTCTCCGAAAGAGAATCAAGCATGTGTACAGGGGCATAAACGCAGCAGTGATAGGATTGGAGAGGTTCGGTGAGCAAATGAAGACCCTTTGAAGTCATATTGCATGGTACCCATTACACGGGTCTCAACTCTCCAGGTTTAAGGTATTCTTCCTTCAGCTAAAACATGCATGTGGAACCCAGAGTATGATCAACCGTGTGATCGGGAGACGTGTTCAAATATGTCTCAGTTTTCCTCCCCTGGTACTCGGGTGCAACATTCCAGACGCTTTACTAACACTCTCCCGACTTGGAGAGTCAGTCGCTTTAACCTCCTGTTTGGCCCAGTTTGCAATTTCTGCGGAAGATGAACAGGAATAGGGAGAACCAATGAGAGACTAGCTGGAGGTGTCTGGACGGGCAAATTTAACTCTCATTTCCCACCAGGAAGAGGAATTAACCAAAGGCTCAGCGTGCCGTGCCGGAACCAGATTAGGGCCTGAAGCCATCCTGCGGTGTTGCGGCCAGCTCACAAGAAAGCGAGTTGAAGAAAGGAGCTCAGGGGCTCTGTAATTCACAAACCTGCAGAGTTATAAATGACAGCTATCGTCCAAAAATATACTGAAGTAAGGCTGCCAAGAGGACTTGAAAGCGGGGCAGAATTGCAGGATACCGATTTCAGGAGGTAGACTGGAATTGCATTGAAAGCATAGGAAAAGAGGCAGAACGTCCACAATGATGCACTTGGCCAAAAGGGCGTATGCGTTTTTTCCTGAATATATTCAGGAAAAAACGCATACGCCCTTTTTGGCCAACCAAGCAAGCTTGCAAAGGAAATCTGCACTACAATGAAGTCTCACTTCCCCCCGGTCAAAAGGGCCATCTGAAAAAAGTGTAAAATCCAGAAAGGCAGGACAGGCCATGGAGAACTGGGAGCCTTGTTATGCTGATGGGCGGGATGTAAATTGCCAACAGACACTCGGGAGAAGTGTATGGTGTTTCCTGAAACATCTAAAAAACAAAGCAACAGAGCCTAGGGCACTTCCACTTATGGTCCTATAGCTTAGGGAAATTAATATCAAAAAGACACAGCAACCCCAAAATTTGGGACGGCTCTTTTTACAGGAATCTCTTCTACGGCACAAGTTAAATATCCCAGAGAGCAAATAATGGATAAAGAAGTTGCGGTACTTATGTACAACAGAATACCACTCAGCAATGAAATCTATGTCACCAGGCCCGTACCAGCATAATGAGTGGATTGAGGCACAATGATTCTAAGTGAAATAAGTCACACAGAAAAAGAAACATCATAAGGTATCACTAATACACGGAATGTGAACTTGGCTACACATGAACTGAATTACAAAACAGAACAGGGTCTCAAGTTTAGAAAACCAACTTATGCCTGCTTAAGGGGGAAGGTGAGTTGGGGTGCTGCATAAAAGCAGAGTTTGAAATTAGCACAGATACCGTTCCATAAGCCAAATATGTAATAGACAAGAGCTACCCCTTGCTCAACGAAATGGATTCAACAATGAGGTATCACCTCACACCTGGTAGAATAGGCATCATTGAAAATCTACAAACAAAAAATGCTGGAAAGGGTGTGGAGAAAAGGAACCCTCTTCCACTATTGTTGGGAATATAAATTGATACAGTCATTATGGAGAACAATATGGAATTTCTTAAGAAACTAACAATAGAATTACCATATGATACAGCAATCCCAGTACTGGACATATACCCAGACAAAACCATAAATCAAAAAGAGTCATTCACCGCAATGTTCATTGCATCACTATTTACAATATCGAGGTAATGGAAGCAACCTAAATGCCCACAGACAGACGAATGCATAAAGCTGTGGTACATATATAAAATGGAATATTACTAAGCCATGAAAAGGAATGAAATTGGGTCATTTGTAGAGACGTCGATGGATCTAGAGACTGTCATACAGAGTGAAGTAAGTCAGAAAGAGAAAAACAAATCTTGTATATTCATGCATATATGTGGAACCTAGAAAAACTGTACAGATTAACCATTTTGCAAGGCATAAATAGAGCAACAGATGTAGACAACAAACGTATGGACAACAAGGGGGGAAAGCTGTTGGGGGGGTGGTGGTGGGAGGAGTTGAGAGACTGGGATTGGCATGTATACATTTATATGTATAAAATAGATAACCAATAAGAACCTGCTGTATAAAAATATAAAATAAAATTCAAAATTAAAAAGAAATAAAATTTAAAAAATAAAACAGAAAAAACAATTATTCCCTGCACATACATGTATTTATATGAATAAATTATTTCCATGCTTATATCTGTAAATACAAAAAAGAGGAATAAAATCTACCTTGAACCAAAAACGAAAAAGAGAAAAAAAACACAGAACCCACCAGTTACACAGAGGAAAACCGTATCAGGGCACTTGCTCCAGTTGTAAACAATTCTGAAGTTGGTCAGTGGTGGGGAATCGTCTCCCATTCAGCCAGCAGCCCCCACGCAACAAGCGTCCTCATTGCAAAGCTGGGGCACCGTGCCGAGGCATCTGTGAGTAAACGTGAGCTGAGCCCCAGGCCAGTTGCTGCTGAACTATTCCCACCCGTCCCAGGTAAAACACCTGAATATATACAAGGACTTGAAAGCCTAGAGGAAGGGCCATAGAGCCACACGAGTGACAGCATGCCGGCCGACTTGGTGCCTGCAGGCCAGCCAGGATGGTCCTGGCCCTGGGTGCTCTTCTGGAAGATTTCCATTTCCCTGCCTGAGATACCCGTCCTGTCCCTGCCCCCACTGCTTTTTTCCTTCCTCACCTCTGCCCAGGGAGAAATTCCAGCAGCAGGTATGGGTGACACATCCTCTTCTTTAGCAGGTGGCAGCCTGGCAACTGCTGCAGAAAGTCCAGCAGAGCCCCACTCACACTGGGCCACCCACAAAGCCGTGGCCTCTCACTCCCTCCCACCAGCCCAGCCCCGAGACTGCTGACAGGGCAGAGAAAATGGCGTCAGGCACGGCTGCAGGGGCTCTTGCTGCCTGGAGTGGTATTTATATTGATCTCAACCCAGGCACACCTGGGGAGGGCTGGCCGGCACGGTAAGGCTGCCCAGGTCAGCCAATCATCACCCCTCAGGGGCTCACAGTTGCAGAAAATGGAACTTGCTGAACCGGCCAGGTCCAAGGAACAGGTGTGGGCTCCTGAGAGTCAGGATAGACAAGGGGCTGCAGCTTTGGCTTGTTTTCTAATCATTTTATCTGGCCCATGAGTGGGAGACAACTTCAAGAAAACCCTCTCCTAATGAGAGGAACCCAGGAGTCAGGGAGAGGAGGGGTGGGTGGTGGTTGGAGACAGAGGCCTGGTGCCCCGGGTGCAGTGGAAGTCTCTGGAAGACCAGGTGGAGGGAGGCCTCACGGAGTGATGCCCAGGGTCACAGACCTGTCGCAGCTGCTGTTTGTTAGTTCAAGTCCTGCTCTGAGGTGCTCTGTGTCAGCTCTGAGCGACAGGTGAGCTGGGGGTGCTCTGCAATGAGGGCTATGTGCACGGTTCCTGTGTGCCCAGCCCTGCCACGGTACCTGCAAGGGTAGCTCTGTATCCTGGGAGGGGCCTGACCACGAGAGCCCCGTGGGCTGGGGTGGGGGTGGGGTACCTGCCCAGGTGAGCTCCATATTCTGGGATTGGTCTGACCACGAGAGCCCCATGGGCTGCTGGGGACCTGGTAAAGGATGTCAGGACAGTCAGTGAAGCCACCGAGGATATACCTCCAGTTGCTCCTAATTCCTACACCCTGCTGGTCATTCTACCAACCACCAGGACATGGTATTCTGTATTAGTCTTCAATGATGCCTTCTTTTGTATTCCATTAGTCCCAGAGTCACAAGAAATTTTGGCTTGTGAGTGGCAGGACTCAACATACAACTAAAACAATACTTCCGGGCCGTCTGGCCCCAAGGGTGCAAAAATTCCCACACCATCTTTGGGGAAAGCTTAGCTAAAGACCTAAAAGTTCTACCTCTGGAAAAGGAAACCCTCCTTCAATATGCAGACGACATTCTGATCACCAGCCCTACTAAGGAGGCCTCTGAACTACCAAGCCAATAAAGGATAGAAGTTGTCCAAGAAAAAGCTCAAATATCACAGACTGCGGTGACCTGCCTGGGCTTCATTCTCACAGAAGGTCAGAGAAGCCCATCCCAGGAAAGGGAAGAAACCATTTTCAGCCTTACCCCTTTCTAAAACTAGAAGACAGCTTAGGGGTTCCTGGGGAGGCCAGGGTTTGCTGCTTCTGGATCCCTAACTACAGTCTACTAGCTGGGCCTCTATATGAAACACTGAAAGGAAAAGATGATGATCCTTTTGAATAGAATCCAGAAGTGGCCTTTCAAGAATGGAAAGAGCAGTCAATTCAGACCCTTGCCCTGGAACTCCCTAATTTAGCTAAACCCTTTGACCTTTACATTCCCGGTGAAAGGTGAATCGCCATTGGAGAATTAGTGCAAAAACTGGGACCACTTGAAATGGAACAATGCAAGAATGCCATCCAGGTAGGATAAACTACGGTCACTAAGGGGCTTGGCCCACTGCCACATCTGGCCAAGATACTGGCGGTATCTAAAAACCTGGAAATCAGCAGCCCAAAAGGCCACCTCCCTCCTAAGGGAAAAGGACCCCACGTGGTGATCCTAACCACCAACCATGCCCTGAAGTTGCAGGGTTTGCTCCGTGGGCACACCGACCTCGAGTGAGGAGGCCCTCCAACTCCAACATCCAGAGAGATAACCGGGGGCAACAGGGCACCATGACGACTCGTGTGAACATCACTTGACCTGGAGTTTCTCTCATAAAACAACAAGAGTGTGTCCCAAAAGAGTAGACTACTGCTTGCAGGACTTACTGCACCCAGAGGGGAGCTAATAATCTTGGCGGGGGAACAGTATACCACACTGTCACCATAGAAAAGCCTACAGACACCATGATGATGGTGGCCAATAAGACCGGCTGGACTCCTGTTTACTTCAAAAGGCTGTTGACTCAGTAGCCATCATGGTCCTTGGTCACCACTGACCCTGGACTGTCTGGGAGTTGAGCGGGCAGGGCTCTGACACCTGGTGCTGTTTGTACGTTAATTCAGGGGCCTAATTGAAGAAAGCGCAGACTACTGGTCAGAGCATCTAGGCTGGCAGAGACGGTCAGCCTAAGGTGGCCGAACAAATGTGGGGCGGGGTGAAACCGGCCCCCACAGCGTCTCTGCACATCTCTTTCCTGGACCCTTAAAGGTCATTAGAATCTATAACACTTCCAATGCTGGTGCTCAGGTGGACGAGCAGGGAGGCAGGGGTCCTGGGGACAATCAACGTCACCGGGAGGCTGCTGGGGAGAAGCTCTGACCCTCGCCCCAGGGTATGAGGGCTCCCAACTCAGCACTCAGCAGTTACAGAAGAAGGGTCTGCACCCTCAGCACTCCAAGAATGAGGAACGGGACAAAAGGCAGAGGAGGGGTTTGTCCCCAGCAAAGCCCATTAAAAATCCCTGGGAGATAAAAATAGAATCTGGGCAATAAAGTCAAGTCTAACCTTTTTTATCCTTTGTGCTTTGTCTAATTTCACGTGCTCCTAGGGTCCCGCATGCAGAGGTTCCACACCCGGCACTTCAGACCAGATTTCCTAGTGCAGAATGGCTGGGTCGACACCTCAGCTCCTGGGGCCCAGTGCAGACTCCACGATATAGAGCCTGAGCTACAGCCAACCCGGCCCTCGAGAGCTCCGCCGCCTCCCTCCCTCCCACTGACTCTGACAGGATCTCTACACAGCAGCCCAGCCCACAGCCCACGGGGTAGTGCATGCTCTCACCTCTCCATTCTCTGATCAAAATATAAAGTTTCCTTTGCTTGTGAACCAAACTCAGTCTCGATCTGTTGGCCCCAATGACACTGGGCAGGGGGACACTTGTTGGGGTCCACTCTGGAGGATCAGTAACAGAAATTGAGACTATTGTAACCTCAATGAACAGATGTGTGAGCCAAACTGTAGTTAACATAGAACAGTGTATAAGGCTCGGGTAAAATAAGATGTTTTTAACACTTCCATTTGATATTTCCATCACTTTTTATAAGCAAGTTCAGTGAAAAGGTTTGTCTTATTTGTCAGGTCAATATTAGAGAAACGAAGTGATTTCTTTCCAAGGATGTACAGCTAATAATCTTGGTTAAACCTTCAATCTTGTTTTAAATGCTTTTCCATTGAAAATGATACCTCTCTTTCAGCTCCCCCATTTCTGAGAAGTATAAAATCTTATAATTTATTATTACCAAAGGGGAAAGGTGGGAGGAGGGATAAATTAACAGTTTGGAATGAACACATACACACTGCTATGTATAAAATAGATCATCAACAAGGAACTACTGTATAGCACAGGGAACTACACTCAACATTTTGCAATAACCTATAAGGGGAAATAATCTGAAAAAGAATAGATATTTTTATTGACATCATCTATCAATGACAGTTAAAGTGTAGCCTAAGGGAAGCTGGTGGTGAGTGCTTCTGACCCTGAAGACTTCAATCATCTAAAGTTTGGACTCTGCCTACTTCCCAAGGCCCTTAATGAACATATGTGTAGCCGTAGCTTAAAAACTTCCCCAGTTTGGGTTTCGGGGAGACACTGATTTTGAAAAAGCCCTGGTGTTCTCCTTACATGAATGGGACTCTTCCTACTGCTAAAACATGTCTGTCACACCCAGAGGATGGTATACCGTCTGATCGGGAAGAGTTTGGAAAAGGCATCTCATCTCCTCATCTCCTGGTGCTCGGGTTCACCCCTCCAGCGTCTTTACTAACAGTCTCCCCACTTGGAGATGTCAGCACTGTCAACATCCTGTTGCGTACAGTTTGGAATTTGTCCAGAGGATGAAGCGGAAGGATGAGGAACAATGAGAGACAAGTCCTAGGTGTTCAGACAGGCACATGTCACTCTAATTTCCAATCAGGAAGACGAATTGACCAAAGGCTAGGGTTGCCCATGGAAACAGTATAGGGCTTGAGGAAATCCCGCTGCTTTGTGGCCAGTTCCCATAAACACGAGTTGAACAATGGAACTCAGGGGCAGTAAAATTCACAAAACTGCAGAGTTGAAAATATCCATCACTGAAAAATGTCTTGAGGAAAGTCAGAGAAAAGGACTTGTAAGCAAGGGAGAATGGCAGGAAAGGGATTTGAGGAGGTAGAAAGGACTCGCCATTAAGCACAAGAAAAGGAGCTGAACATTGCCAACATTGCAGTTGGCCAAAAAGGGTGTATGCGTTCTTTTCTGTATATATTCAAGAAAAGGGCATACACTTTTTTAGCCAACCAAACAGGTGGGCACTGGAAGTCAATACTACAAAAGATATCACTTCGCATCAGTCAGAAGAGCCATCCTCATAAAGCGTAAACAACAGAAATGCAGGACAGGGCAACGAGAAGAGGGAGCCCTGTGAGACTTATAGTGGAAATGTATATTGCCAACGGCCATTCTGGAGAAGTGTATTGTGTTTACTAAAGCATCTAAAAAATGAGCTACAGAGCATAGGGCACTTGCACTCATGGGCGTATATCTTGGGAAAAACAAAAATCGAGAGGACACAGGCACCCCAATGTTTACCCCCTCTCTGTTTAAAAGATCCTCGACTAGGATATAACTTAAATGTCTCTGGAGGGAAAAAATGGATAGAGATGTGGTACTTAGGTAGAGTGGAATATTATTCAGCCTGGAAATCAATGAAATATGGCCAGTTGTAACAACTCCGGAGGAGTTACGTATGATCATTCTAAGTGACAGAATTCAAAAAGAAAAAGACACATATCATAAGATATCACTTAAAGGTGGAATCCAAAATGGCTACACATGAAATAAATTACAAAACAAAAACATAGTCAAATATGTAGAAAACACGCATAAGGCTGCTAAACGGGAAAGGTGGGGAGGGGTGAGGCATCATCCAGGAGGTTGAAATTAGCAAAGATACCATTCCAAATACCAAACTGATAATCAACAAGGCCTACACGGTAGCTAAAAGAACTGCACTCAGCACACTCAAGTCACCGGAAAAGAATATATACGACTGGTAAGAATCTGAAAAAGAATTTATTGATGTCTCTCTGTACGTGAATCAAGTGGATGTACAGCAGCAAGAAACAGAGCTTTGAAAATCAGCTGTAACCAATATAGTAATAAATTGAAAAAAATAAACGACAGAGAGACAGAGAAAACCTCTTACAACTTTTCCTCAGGGACGGTGATGCAACATGGATTGAACACATCTAGACCCACAGCAGGATGAGACATAAGGCTGGAAACTGTTTGCGCTAAGAGAAATGTGAGGTTGGGTGAGGAAATGCACACCCTTTAAAGTAATACTACCTGGTACCCATTCAATGGGTCCCAAATCTGCAGGTTCAAGGGATCTTCCTACAGCTAAAACATGCATGGAAAACCCAGAGGACTGTACACCATGTGATCGGGAGATGTGTCTAAAATGCACCTCATTTATCCTCTCCTGGTGCTCCTGTTCACCATTCCAGCCACGCTACTTAGAATCTCCCCACTTGGAGAATCAGCACATTTCAACTTCTGTTTCACACATTTTGCAAATTGTGAGGAGGATGAACGGGAAGAGGGGGAACCAATGAGAGAAGAGTTGTAGGGGTTTGGACGGGCACATATCACTCTAATTTCCCATTAAGAATAAGAATTAAAGAAAGGCTCAGCCTGCCTCGCCGGAGCCAAAATAGGGCCTGAAGCAATCCTGCGGGTTTGAGGCCAGCTCACAAAAGAGCAACTTAAAAAATGGAGCTCAGGGTCACTGCAATTCACAAACCTGCAGAGTTATAAATGAAAACTAACGTCCAAAAATATGTTGAGGTAAGGCAAAGAAGAGGATCTGAATGCAAGACAGAATTGCAAGAAACAGATTTCAAGAGATAGATTGGACTCGTCTTTAACGCACATGAAAAGCGGCAGAATTTCGACAATGATGCAGTTGGCCCAAAAGGGCGTATGCGTTTTTTCCTGATTATATCCAGGAAAAAACGCATACGCACTTTATGGGCAACGAAGCAAGCAAGCAATGCAAATGTGCACAACAAAGAAGTCTCACTTCCCACCGGTCAAAAGGGCCATCCTAAAAAATTGTAAAAACCAGAAATGCAGGACAGGCCATGGAGAACAGGGAGCCTTTATACGCTGATGGGCAGTGTGTGAACTGCCGAGAGCCACTCTGGAGAAGTGTATGGTGGTTCCTAAATCATCTAAAAAACAGAGCTACAGAGCATAGGACACTTCCAATCATGGGAGTATATCTAGGGAAGTCTAAAAATCAACAAGACACAAGCACACCACAGTTTAGGGCTACTCTGTTTACAAGAACCTCAACTTCAGTACACCTTAAATATCCCAGGAAAGAGAACAATGGATAAAGAAGATGTGGTACTTATGTACAATGGAATATCTCTTCACCATGAAATCAATGTAATAAGGCTAGTAGAAGGATAAAGAGTGGATTTAGGTCCGATAATACTACTTGAAATAAGTCAAACAGAAAAAGAAACATATCATAAGATATCACTTATAGAGGGAGGGTAAATATGGCTGCACAAGAAATGAATTACAGAACAGAACAGTGTCTCACATTTAGAAAACACACTTATGTCAGCTTAAGGGGAAAGGAGAGGTGGGGTGATGCATAAAACCAGAGTTTGAAATTAGCACAGATACCGTTCAATAAACCAAATAGGTATTAGACAAGATCTACACCTTGCTCAATGAACAGGCCTCAACACACCCTATACACCGCAGAGAAATATATCTGAGGAATAAGAATCTTAAAACCCATGTATTGATATATCTCCATAAGGGAATCAAGTGTGTGCAGAGTGGCACAAACACAGCAGTGAAAAGGAGCTAAACCCCATTATAGAAATAAATTTTAAAAACAAAACGCTGAAACAATGAAAGAGAGAAAAATTCTTACAAAATTCGCTCAGGGGCTGTGATGCAACCTGGATTGACCACATATAAACCCACAGCTGGATAAGACATAAGGCTGGACACTTGGGGCTGACAGGATTGGTGAGCTTTGGTGAGCAACTGCCGAAAGTTTAATGCAATACTTCATGCTACTCAGTCCAAGGGTCCCAACACTCCAGGTTGAAGGGAATCTTCCTACAGCTAAACCATGCTTGGGAAACCCAGCGACTGGTATACCATATGATCGGGAAAGGTTTCTAAAACGCACCTCATTTTTCCTCTCCTGGGGCTCCGGATCGACATTCCAGCCGCTTTACTAACAACATCCCCACATGGAGTCAATGCCTTTAAGTTCTGGTATCGCACAGTCTGCAGTTAGTGCAGAGGATGAATGGGAATAGGGGGAACCAGTGAGAAACTAGCTGTAGCGGTTTCAATGGGCACATGTCACTCTAATATCACATCAGTAAGAAGAATTAACCAAAGGCACAGCAAGGTGCCCCAGAAGAAAAATAGGGCTTCAAGGAATCCTGTGGTTATGGGGCAAGACCACAAAAATAAGAGCTAAAAAATGGAGCTAAGGGCCACTGCAATTCAAAAACCTGCAGAGTTATAAAGGCCAACTATTTTTAAAAAATATATTGAGGTAAGGCTATGAAGAGGCATTGAAAGCAAGGCAGAATTGCAGGAAACCGATTTCAGGAGGTAGACTGGAATTGCATTGAAAGCATATGAAGAGAGTCAGAAACTCGACAATGATGCACTTGGCCAAAAAGGGCGTATGCGTTTTTTCCTGAATATATTCAGGAAAAAACGCATACGCCCTTTTTGGCCAACCAAGCAAGCTTGCAAAGGAAATCTGCACTACAATGAAGTCTCACTTCCCCCCCGGTCAAAAGGGCCATCTGAAAAAAGTGTAAAATCCAGAAAGGCAACAGGCCATGGAGAACTGGGAGCCTTGTTATGCTGATGGGCGGGATGTAAATTGCCAACAGCCACTCTGGAGAAGTGTATGGTGTTTCCTGAAACATCTAAAAAACAAAGCAACAGAGCCTAGGGCACTTCCACTTATGGTCCTATAGCTTAGGGAAATTAAAATCAAAAAGACACAGCCACCCCAAAGTTTGGGACGGCTCTGTTTACAAGAACCTCGTTTACGGTACAAGTTCAATATCGCAGAAAGTGAAAAATGGATAAAGAACTTGTGGTACTTACGTACAATGCAATATCACTCAGCAATGAAATCTATGTCATCAGGCCCGTAGCAGCATAATGAGTGGATTCAGGTATGATGATTCTAACTGAAATAAGTCACACAGAAAAAGAAACATCATAAGATATCACTAATACACGGAATGTAAACTTGGCTACACAGGAACTGAATTACAAAACAGAACAGGGTCTCAAATTTAGAAAACCAACTTATGCTTGCTTAAGGGGAAAGGTGAGTTGGGGTGCTGCATAAAACCAGAGATTGAAATGAGCACAGATAAAGTTCCTTAAGCCAAATATGGAATAGACAAGAGCTACTCCTTGCTCAACGAAATGGACTCAACACCCCATATTAAACGCCTAAGAATGTACCTGACTAGTAAGTATCTTAAAACCTATGGATTGCTATGTCTCCGAAAGAGAATCAAGCGTGTGTACAGGGGCATAAACGCAGCAGTGATAGGATTGGAGAGGTTCGGTGAGCAAATGAAGACCCTTTGAAGTCATATTGCATGGTACCCATTCCACGGGTCTCAACTCTCCAGGTTTAAGGTATTCTTCCTTCAGCTAAAACATGCATGTGGAACCCAGAGTATGATCAACCGTGTGAACGGGAGACGTGTTCAAATATGTCTCAGTTTTCCTCCCCTGGTACTCGGGTGCAACATTCCAGACGCTTTACTAACACTCTCCCGACTTGGAGAGTCAGTCCCTTTAACCTCCTGTTTGGCCCAGTTTGCAATTTCTGCGGAAGATGAACAGGAATAGGGAGAACCAATGAGAGACTAGCTGGAGGTGTCTGGACGGGCAAATTTAACTCTCATTTCCCACCAGGAAGAGGAATTAACCAAAGGCTCAGCGTGCCGTGCCGGAACCAGATTAGGGCCTGAAGCCATCCTGCGGTGTTGCGGCCAGCTCACAAGAAAGCGAGTTGAAGAAAGGAGCTCAGGGGCTCTGTAATTCACAAACCTGCAGAGTTATAAATGACAGCTATCGTCCAAAAATATACTGAAGTAAGGCTGCCAAGAGGACTTGAAAGCGGGGCAGAATTGCAGGATACCGATTTCAGGAGGTAGACTGGAATTGCATTGAAAGCATAGGAAAAGAGGCAGAACGTCCACAATGATGCACTTTGCCAAAAGGGCGTATGCGTTTTTTCCTGAATATATTCAGGAAAAAACGCATACGCCCTTTTTGGCCAACCAAGCAAGCTTGCAAAGGAAATCTGCACTACAATGAAGTCTCACTTCCCCCCGGTCAAAAGGGCCATCAGAATAAAGTGTAAAATCCAGAAAGGCAGGACAGGCCATGGAGAACTGGGAGCCTTGTTATGCTGATGGGCGGGATGTAAATTGCCAACAGACACTCGGGAGAAGTGTATGGTGTTTCCTGAAACATCTAAAAAACAAAGCAACAGAGCCTAGGGCACTTCCACTTATGGTCCTATAGCTTAGGGAAATTAATATCAAAAAGACACAGCAACCCCAAAATTTGGGACGGCTCTTTTTACAGGAATCTCTTCTACGGCACAAGTTAAATATCCCAGAGAGCAAATAATGGATAAAGAAGTTGCGGTACTTATGTACAACAGAATACCACTCAGCAATGAAATCTATGTCACCAGGCCCGTACCAGCATAATGAGTGGATTGAGGCACGATGATTCTAAGTGAAATAAGTCACACAGAAAAAGAAACATCATAAGGTATCACTAATACACGGAATGTGAACTTGGCTACACATGAACTGAATTACAAAACAGAACAGGGTCTCAAGTTTAGAAAACCAACTTATGCCTGCTTAAGGGGGAAGGTGAGTTGGGGTGCTGCATAAAAGCAGAGTTTGAAATTAGCACAGATACCGTTCCATAAGCCAAATATGTAATAGACAAGAGCTACCCCTTGCTCAACGAAATGGATTCAACAATGAGGTATCACCTCACACCTGGTAGAATAGGCATCATTGAAAATCTACAAACAAAAAATGCTGGAAAGGGTGTGGAGAAAAGGAACCCTCTTCCACTATTGTTGGGAATATAAATTGATACAGTCATTATGGAGAACAATATGGAATTTCTTAAGAAACTAACAATAGAATTACCATATGATACAGCAATCCCAGTACTGGACATATACCCAGACAAAACCATAAATCAAAAAGAGTCATTCACCGCAATGTTCATTGCATCACTATTTACAATATCGAGGTAATGGAAGCAACCTAAATGCCCACAGACAGACGAATGCATAAAGCTGTGGTACATATATAAAATGGAATATTACTAAGCCATGAAAAGGAATGAAATTGGGTCATTTGTAGAGACGTCGATGGATCTAGAGACTGTCATACAGAGTGAAGTAAGTCAGAAAGAGAAAAACAAATCTTGTATATTCATGCATATATGTGGAACCTAGAAAAACTGTACAGATTAACCATTTTGCAAGGCATAAATAGAGCAACAGATGTAGACAACAAACGTATGGACAACAAGGGGGGAAAGCTGTTGGGGGGGTGGTGGTGGGAGGAGTTGAGAGACTGGGATTGGCATGTATACATTTATATGTATAAAATAGATAACCAATAAGAACCTGCTGTATAAAAATATAAAATAAAATTCAAAATTAAAAAGAAATAAAATTTAAAAAATAAAACAGAAAAAACAATTATTCCCTGCACATACATGTATTTATATGAATAAATTATTTCCATGCTTATATCTGTAAATACAAAAAAGAGGAATAAAATCTACCTTGAACCAAAAACGAAAAAGAGAAAAAAAACACAGAACCCACCAGTTCCACAGAGGAAAACCGTATCAGGGCACTTGCTCCAGTTGTAAACAATTCTGAAGTTGGTCAGTGGTGGGGAATCGTCTCCCATTCAGCCAGCAGCCCCCACGCAACAAGCGTCCTCATTGCAAAGCTGGGGCACCGTGCCGAGGCATCTGTGAGTAAACGTGAGCTGAGCCCCAGGCCAGTTGCTGCTGAACTATTCCCACCCGTCCCAGGTAAAACACCTGAATATATACAAGGACTTGAAAGCCTAGAGGAAGGGCCATAGAGCCACACGAGTGACAGCATGCCGGCCGACTTGGTGCCTGCAGGCCAGCCAGGATGGTCCTGGCCCTGGGTGCTCTTCTGGAAGATTTCCATTTCCCTGCCTGAGATACCCGTCCTGTCCCTGCCCCCACTGCTTTTTTCCTTCCTCACCTCTGCCCAGGGAGAAATTCCAGCAGCAGGTATGGGTGACACACCCTCTTCTTTAGCAGGTGGCAGCCTGGCAACTGCTGCAGAAAGTCCAGCAGAGCCCCACTCACACTGGGCCACCCACAAAGCCGTGGCCTCTCACTCCCTCCCACCAGCCCAGCCCCGAGACTGCTGACAGGGCAGAGAAAATGGCGTCAGGCACGGCTGCAGGGGCTCTTGCTGCCTGGAGTGGTATTTATATTGATCTCAACCCAGGCACACCTGGGGAGGGCTGGCCGGCACGGTAAGGCTGCCCAGGTCAGCCAATCATCACCCCTCAGGGGCTCACAGTTGCAGAAAATGGAACTTGCTGAACCGGCCAGGTCCAAGGAACAGGTGTGGGCTCCTGAGAGTCAGGATAGACAAGGGGCTGCAGCTTTGGCTTGTTTTCTAATCATTTTATCTGGCCCATGAGTGGGAGACAACTTCAAGAAAACCCTCTCCTAATGAGAGGAACCCAGGAGTCAGGCAGAGGAGGGGTGGGTGGTGGTTGGAGACAGAGGCCTGGTGCCCCGGGTGCAGTGGAAGTCTCTGGAAGACCAGGTGGAGGGAGGCCTCACGGAGTGATGCCCAGGGTCACAGACCTGTCGCAGCTGCTGTTTGTTAGTTCAAGTCCTGCTCTGAGGTGCTCTGTGTCAGCTCTGAGCGACAGGTGAGCTGGGGGTGCTCTGCAATGAGGGCTATGTGCACGGTTCCTGTGTGCCCAGCCCTGCCACGGTACCTGCAAGGGTAGCTCTGTATCCTGGGAGGGGCCTGACCACGAGAGCCCCGTGGGCTGGGGTGGGGGTGGGGTACCTGCCCAGGTGAGCTCCATATTCTGGGATTGGTCTGACCACGAGAGCCCCATGGGCCACTGGGGACCTGGTAAAGGATGTCAGGACAGTCAGTGAAGCCACCGAGGATATACCTCCAGTTGCTCCTAATTCCTACACCCTGCTGGTCATTCTACCAACCACCAGGACATGGTATTCTGTATTAGTCTTCAATGATGCCTTCTTTTGTATTCCATTAGTCCCAGAGTCACAAGAAATTTTGGCTTGTGAGTGGCAGGACTCAACATACAACTAAAACAATACTTCCGGGCCGTCTGGCCCCAAGGGTGCAAAAATTCCCACACCATCTTTGGGGAAAGCTTAGCTAAAGACCTAAAAGTTCTACCTCTGGAAAAGGAAACCCTCCTTCAATATGCAGACGACATTCTGATCACCAGCCCTACTAAGGAGGCCTCTGAACTACCAAGCCAATAAAGGATAGAAGTTGTCCAAGAAAAAGCTCAAATATCACAGACTGCGGTGACCTGCCTGGGCTTCATTCTCACAGAAGGTCAGAGAAGCCCATCCCAGGAAAGGGAAGAAACCATTTTCAGCCTTACCCCTTTCTAAAACTAGAAGACAGCTTAGGGGTTCCTGGGGAGGCCAGGGTTTGCTGCTTCTGGATCCCTAACTACAGTCTACTAGCTGGGCCTCTATATGAAACACTGAAAGGAAAAGATGATGATCCTTTTGAATAGAATCCAGAAGTGGCCTTTCAAGAATGGAAAGAGCAGTCAATTCAGACCCTTGCCCTGGAACTCCCTAATTTAGCTAAACCCTTTGACCTTTACATTCCCGGTGAAAGGTGAATCGCCATTGGAGAATTAGTGCAAAAACTGGGACCGCTTGAAATGGAACAATGCAAGAATGCCATCCAGGTAGGATAAACTACGGTCACTAAGGGGCTTGGCCCACTGCCACATCTGGCCAAGATACTGGCGGTATCTAAAAACCTGGAAATCAGCAGCCCAAAAGGCCACCTCCCTCCTAAGGGAAAAGGACCCCACGTGGTGATCCTAACCACCAACCATGCCCTGAAGTTGCAGGGTTCGCTCCGTGGGCACACCGACCTCGAGTGAGGAGGCCCTCCAACTCCAACATCCAGAGAGATAACCGGGGGCAACAGGGCACCATGACGACTCGTGTGAACATCACTTGACCTGGAGTTTCTCTCATAAAACAACAAGAGTGTGTCCCAAAAGAGTAGACTACTGCTTGCAGGACTTACTGCACCCAGAGGGGAGCTAATAATCTTGGCGGGGGAACCGTATATCACACTGTCACCATAGAAAAGCCTACAGACACCGTGATGATGGTGGCCAATAAGACCGGCTGGACTCCTGTTTACTTCAAAAGGCTGTTGACTCAGTAGCCATCATGGTCCTTGATCACCACTGACCCTGGACTGTCTGGGAGTTGAGCGGGCAGGGCTCTGACACCTGGTGCTGTTTGTACGTTAATTCAGGGGCCTAACTGAAGAAAGCGCAGACTACTGGTCAGAGCATCTAGGCTGGCAGAGACGGTCAGCCTAAGGTGGCCGAACAAATGTGGGGCGGGGTGAAACCGGCCCCCACAGCGTCTCTGCACATCTCTTTCCTGGACCCTTAAAGGTCATTAGAATCTATAACACTTCCAATGCTGGTGCTCAGGTGGACGAGCAGGGAGGCAGGGGTCCTGGGGACAATCAACGTCACCGGGAGGCTGCTGGGGAGAAGCTCTGACCCTCGCCCCAGGGTATGAGGGCTCCCAACTCAGCACTCAGCAGTTACAGAAGAAGGGTCTGCACCCTCAGCACTCCAAGAATGAGGAACGGGACAAAAGGCAGAGGAGGGGTTTGTCCCCAGCAAAGCCCATTAAAAATCCCTGGGAGATAAAAATAGAATCTGGGCAATAAAGTCAAGTCTAACCTTTTTTATCCTTTGTGCTTTGTCTAATTTCACGTGCTCCTAGGGTCCCGCATGCAGAGGTTCCACACCCGGCACTTCAGACCAGATTTCCTAGTGCAGAATGGCTGGGTCGACACCTCAGCTCCTGGGGCCCAGTGCAGACTCCACGATATAGAGCCTGAGCTACAGCCAACCCGGCCCTCGAGAGCTCCGCCGCCTCCCTCCCTCCCACTGACTCTGACAGGATCTCTACACAGCAGCCCAGCCCACAGCCCACGGGGTAGTGCATGCTCTCACCTCTCCATTCTCTGATCAAAATATAAAGTTTCCTTTGCTTGTGAACCAAACTCAGTCTCGATCTGTTGGCCCCAATGACACTGGGCAGGGGGACACTTGTTGGGGTCCACTCTGGAGGATCAGTAACAGAAATTGAGACTATTGTAACCTCAATGAACAGATGTGTGAGCCAAACTGTAGTTAACATAGAACAGTGTATAAGGCTCGGGTAAAATAAGATGTTTTTAACACTTCCATTTGATATTTCCATCACTTTTTATAAGCAAGTTCAGTGAAAAGGTTTGTCTTATTTGTCAGGTCAATATTAGAGAAACGAAGTGATTTCTTTCCAAGGATGTACAGCTAATAATCTTGGTTAAACCTTCAATCTTGTTTTAAATGCTTTTCCATTGAAAATGATACCTCTCTTTCAGCTCCCCCATTTCTGAGAAGTATAAAATCTTATAATTTATTATTACCAAAGGGGAAAGGTGGGAGGAGGGATAAATTAACAGTTTGGAATGAACACATACACACTGCTATGTATAAAATAGATCATCAACAAGGAACTACTGTATAGCACAGGGAACTACACTCAACATTTTGCAATAACCTATAAGGGGAAATAATCTGAAAAAGAATAGATATTTTTATTGACATCATCTATCAATGATAGTTAAAGTGTAGCCTAAGGGAAGCTGGTGGTGAGTGCTTCTGACCCTGAAGACTTCAATCATCTAAAGTTTGGACTCTGCCTACTTCCCAAGGCCCTTAATGAACATATGTGTAGCCGTAGCTTAAAAAATTCCCCAGTTTGGGTTTCGGGGAGACACTGATTTTGAAAAAGCCCTGGTGTTCTCCTTACATGAATGGGACTCTTCCTACTGCTAAAACATGTCTGTCACACCCAGAGGATGGTATACCGTCTGATCGGGAAGAGTTTGGAAAAGGCATCTCATCTCCTCATCTCCTGGTGCTCGGGTTCACCCCTCCAGCGTCTTTACTAACAGTCTCCCCACTTGGAGATGTCAGCACTGTCAACATCCTGTTGCGTACAGTTTGGAATTTGTCCAGAGGATGAAGCGGAAGGATGAGGAACAATGAGAGACAAGTCCTAGGTGTTCAGACAGGCACATGTCACTCTAATTTCCAATCAGGAAGACGAATTGACCAAAGGCTAGGGTTGCCCATGGAAACAGTATAGGGCTTGAGGAAATCCCGCTGCTTTGTGGCCAGTTCCCATAAACACGAGTTGAACAATGGAACTCAGGGGCAGTAAAATTCACAAAACTGCAGAGTTGAAAATATCCATCACTGAAAAATGTCTTGAGGAAAGTCAGAGAAAAGGACTTGTAAGCAAGGGAGAATGGCAGGAAAGGGATTTGAGGAGGTAGAAAGGACTCGCCATTAAGCACAAGAAAAGGAGCTGAACATTGCCAACATTGCAGTTGGCCAAAAAGGGTGTATGCGTTCTTTTCTGTATATATTCAAGAAAAGGGCATACACTTTTTTAGCCAACCAAACAGGTGGGCACTGGAAGTCAATACTACAAAAGATATCACTTCGCATCAGTCAGAAGAGCCATCCTCATAAAGCGTAAACAACAGAAATGCAGGACAGGGCAACGAGAAGAGGGAGCCCTGTGAGACTTATAGTGGAAATGTATATTGCCAACGGCCATTCTGGAGAAGTGTATTGTGTTTACTAAAGCATCTAAAAAATGAGCTACAGAGCATAGGGCACTTGCACTCATGGGCGTATATCTTGGGAAAAACAAAAATCGAGAGGACACAGGCACCCCAATGTTTACCCCCTCTCTGTTTAAAAGATCCTCGACTAGGATATAACTTAAATGTCTCTGGAGGGAAAAAATGGATAGAGATGTGGTACTTAGGTAGAGTGGAATATTATTCAGCCTGGAAATCAATGAAATATGGCCAGTTGTAACAACTCCGGAGGAGTTACGTATGATCATTCTAAGTGACAGAATTCAAAAAGAAAAAGACACATATCATAAGATATCACTTAAAGGTGGAATCCAAAATGGCTACACATGAAATAAATGACAAAACAAAAACATAGTCAAATATGTAGAAAACACGCATAAGGCTGCTAAACGGGAAAGGTGGGGAGGGGTGAGGCATCATCCAGGAGGTTGAAATTAGCAAAGATACCATTCCAAATACCAAACTGATAATCAACAAGGCCTACACGGTAGCTAAAAGAACTGCACTCAGCACACTCAAGTCACCGGAAAAGAATATATACGACTGGTAAGAATCTGAAAAAGAATTTATTGATGTCTCTCTGTACGTGAATCAAGTGGATGTACAGCAGCAAGAAACAGAGCTTTGAAAATCAGCTGTAACCAATATAGTAATAAATTGAAAAAAATAAACGACAGAGAGACAGAGAAAACCTCTTACAACTTTTCCTCAGGGACGGTGATGCAACATGGATTGAACACATCTAGACCCACAGCAGGATGAGACATAAGGCTGGAAACTGTTTGCGCTAAGAGAAATGTGAGGTTGGGTGAGGAAATGCACACCCTTTAAAGTAATACTACCTGGTACCCATTGAATGGGTCCCAAATCTGCAGGTTCAAGGGATCTTCCTACAGCTAAAACATGCATGGAAAACCCAGAGGACTGTACACCATGTGATCGGGAGATGTGTCTAAAATGCACCTCATTTATCCTCTCCTGGTGCTCCTGTTCACCATTCCAGCCACGCTACTTAGAATCTCCCCACTTGGAGAATCAGCACATTTAAACTTCTGTTTCACACATTTTGCAAATTGTGAGGAGGATGAACGGGAAGAGGGGGAACCAATGAGAGAAGAGTTGTAGGGGTTTGGACGGGCACATATCACTCTAATTTCCCATTAAGAATAAGAATTAAAGAAAGGCTCAGCCTGCCTCGCCGGAGCCAAAATAGGGCCTGAAGCAATCCTGCGGGTTTGAGGCCAGCTCACAAAAGAGCAACTTAAAAAATGGAGCTCAGGGTCACTGCAATTCACAAACCTGCAGAGTTATAAATGAAAACTAACGTCCAAAAATATGTTGAGGTAAGGCAAAGAAGAGGATCTGAATGCAAGACAGAATTGCAAGAAACAGATTTCAAGAGATAGATTGGACTCGTCTTTAACGCACATGAAAAGCGGCAGAATTTCGACAATGATGCAGTTGGCCCAAAAGTGCGTATGCGTTTTTTCCTGGATATAATCAGGAAAAAACGCATACGCCCTTTATGGGCAACGAAGCAAGCAAGCAATGCAAATGTGCACAACAAAGAAGTCTCACTTCCCACCGGTCAAAAGGGCCATCCTAAAAAATTGTAAAAACCAGAAATGCAGGACAGGCCATGGAGAACAGGGAGCCTTTATACGCTGATGGGCAGTGTGTGAACTGCCGAGAGCCACTCTGGAGAAGTGTATGGTGGTTCCTAAATCATCTAAAAAACAGAGCTACAGAGCATAGGACACTTCCAATCATGGGAGTATATCTAGGGAAGTCTAAAAGTCAACAAGACACAAGCACACCACAGTTTAGGGCTACTCTGTTTACAAGAACCTCAACTTCAGTACACCTTAAATATCCCAGGAAAGAGAACAATGGATAAAGAAGATGTGGTACTTATGTACAATGGAATATCTCTTCACCATGAAATCAATGTAATAAGGCTAGTAGAAGGATAAAGAGTGGATTTAGGTCCGATAATACTACTTGAAATAAGTCAAACAGAAAAAGAAACATATCATAAGATATCACTTATAGAGGGAGGGTAAATATGGCTGCACAAGAAATGAATTACAGAACAGAACAGTGTCTCACATTTAGAAAACACACTTATGTCAGCTTAAGGGGAAAGGAGAGGTGGGGTGATGCATAAAACCAGAGTTTGAAATTAGCACAGATACCGTTCAATAAACCAAATAGGTATTAGACAAGATCTACACCTTGCTCAATGAACAGGCCTCAACACACCCTATACACCGCAGAGAAATATATCTGAGGAATAAGAATCTTAAAACCCATGTATTGATATATCTCCATAAGGGAATCAAGTGTGTGCAGAGCGGCACAAACACAGCAGTGAAAAGGAGCTAAACCCCATTATAGAAATAAATTTTAAAAACAAAACGCTGAAACAATGAAAGAGAGAAAAATTCTTACAAAATTCGCTCAGGGGCTGTGATGCAACCTGGATTGACCACATATAAACCCACAGCTGGATAAGACATAAGGCTGGACACTTGGGGCTGACAGGATTGGTGAGCTTTGGTGAGCAACTGCCGAAAGTTTAATGCAATACTTCATGCTACTCAGTCCAAGGGTCCCAACACTCCAGGTTGAAGGGAATCTTCCTACAGCTAAACCATGCTTGGGAAACCCAGCGACTGGTATACCATATGATCGGGAAAGGTTTCTAAAACGCACCTCATTTTTCCTCTCCTGGGGCTCCGGATCGACATTCCAGCCGCTTTACTAACAACATCCCCACATGGAGTCAATGCCTTTAAGTTCTGGTATCGCACAGTCTGCAGTTAGTGCAGAGGATGAATGGGAATAGGGGGAACCAGTGAGAAACTAGCTGTAGCGGTTTCAATGGGCACATGTCACTCTAATATCACATCAGTAAGAAGAATTAACCAAAGGCACAGCAGGTGCCCCAGAAGAAAAATAGGGCTTCAAGGAATCCTGTGGTTATGGGGCAAGACCACAAAAATAAGAGCTAAAAAATGGAGCTAAGGGCCACTGCAATTCAAAAACCTGCAGAGTTATAAAGGCCAACTATTTTTAAAAAATATATTGAGGTAAGGCTATGAAGAGGCATTGAAAGCAAGGCAGAATTGCAGGAAACCGATTTCAGGAGGTAGACTGGAATTGCATTGAAAGCATATGAAGAGAGTCAGAAACTCGACAATGATGCACTTGGCCAAAAAGGGCGTATGCGTTTTTTCCTGAATATATTCAGGAAAAAACGCATACGCACTTTTTGGCCAACCAAGCAAGCTTGCAAAGGAAATCTGCACTACAATGAAGTCTCACTTCCACCTGGTCAAAAGGGCCATCTGAAAAAAGTGTAAAATCCATAAAGGCACGACAGGCCATGGAGAACTGGGAGCCTTCTTATGCTGATGGGCGGGATGTAAATTGCCAACAGCCACTCTGGAGAAGTGTATGGTGTTTCCTGAAACATCTAAAAAACAAAGCAACAGAGCCTAGGGCACTTCCACTTATGGTCCTATAGCTTAGGGAAATTAAAATCAAAAAGACACAGCCACCCCAAAGTTTGGGACGGCTCTGTTTACAAGAACCTCGTTTACGGTACAAGTTCAATATCGCAGAAAGTGAAAAATGGATAAAGAACTTGTGGTACTTACGTACAATGCAATATCACTCAGCAATGAAATCTATGTCATCAGGCCCGTAGCAGCATAATGAGTGGATTCAGGTATGATGATTCGAACTGAAATAAGTCACACAGAAAAGAAACATCATAAGGTATCACTAATACACAGAATGTGAACTTGGCTACACATGAACTGAATTACAAAACAGAACAGTGTCTCAAGTTTAGAAAACCAACTTATGCTTGCTTAAGGGGAAGGTGAGTTGGGGTGCTGCATAAAACCAGAGATTGAAATGAGCACAGATAAAGTTCCTTAAGCCAAATATGGAATAGACAAGAGCTACTCCTTGCTCAACGAAATGGACTCAACACCCCATATTAAACGCCTAAGAATGTACCTGACTAGTAAGTATCTTAAAACCTATGGATTGCTATGTCTCCAAAAGAGAATCAAGCGTGTGTACAGGGGCATAAACGCAGCAGTGATAGGATTGGAGAGGTTCGGTGAGCAAATGAAGACCCTTTGAAGTCATATTGCATGGTACCCATTACACGGGTCTCAACTCTCCAGGTTTAAGGTATTCTTCCTTCAGCTAAAACATGCATGTGGAACCCAGAGTATGATCAACCATGTGAACGGGAGACGTGTTCAAATATGTCTCAGTTTTCCTCCCCTGGTACTCGGGTGCAACATTCCAGACGCTTTACTAACACTCTCCCCACTTGGAGAGTCAGTCCCTTTAACCTCCTGTTTGGCCCAGTTTGCAATTTCTGCGGAAGATGAACAGGAATAGCGAGAACCAATGAGAGACTAGCTGGAGGTGTCTGGACGGGCAAATTTAACTCTCATTTCCCACCAGGAAGAGGAATTAACCAAAGGCTCAGCAGGCCGGGCTGGAACCAGATTAGGGCCTGAAGCCATCCTGCGGTGTTGCGGCCAGCTCACAAGAAAGCGAGTTGAAGAAAGGAGCTCAGGGGCACTGTAATTCACAAACCTGCAGAGTTATAAATGACAGCTATCGTCCAAAAATAGACTGAAGTAAGGCTGCCAAGAGGACTTGAAAGCGGGGCAGAATTGCAGGAAACCGATTTCAGGAGGTAGACTGGAATTGCATTGAAAGCATAGGAAAAGAGGCAGAACGTCCACAATGATGCACTTGGCCAAAAAGGGCGTATGCGTTTTTTCCTGAATATATTCAGGAAAAAACGCATACGCCCTTTTTGGCCAACCAAGCAAGCTTGCAAAGGAAATCTGCACTACAATGAAGTCTCACTTCCCCCCGGTCAAAAGGGCCATCTGAAAAAAGTGTAAAATCCAGAAAGGCAGGACAGGCCATGGAGAACTGGGAGCCTTGTTATGCTGATGGGCGGGATGTAAATTGCCAACAGACACTCGGGAGAAGTGTATGGTGTTTCCTGAAACATCTAAAAAACAAAGCAACAGAGCCTAGGGCACTTCCACTTATGGTCCTATAGCTTAGGGAAATTAAAATCAAAAAGACACAGCCACCCCAAAGTTTGGAACGGCCTCTGTTTACAAGAACCTCGTTTACAGTACAAGTTCAACATCGCAGAAAGTGAAAAATGGATAAAGAAGTTGTGGTATTTACTTACAAAGCAATATCACTCAGCAATGAAATCTATGTCATCAGGCCCTTAGCAGCACAATGAGTGGATTCAGGTATGATGTTTCTAACTGAAATAAGTCACACAGAAAAAGAAACTTCATAAGATATCAGTAATACACGGAATGTAAACTTGGCTACACAGGAACTGAATTACAGAACAGAACAGGGTCTCAAATTTAGAAAACCAACTTATGCTTGCTTAAGGGGAAAGGTGAGTTGGGGTGCTGCATAAAACCAGAGATTGAAATGAGCACAGATAAAGTTCCTTAAGCCAAATATGGAATAGACAAGAGCTACTCCTTGCTCAACGAAATGGACTCAACACCGCATATTAAACGCCTAAGAATGTACCTGACTAGTAAGTATCTTAAAACCTATGGATTGCTATGTCTCCGAAAGAGAATCAAGCATGTGTACAGGGGCATAAACGCAGCAGTGATAGGATTGGAGATGTTCGGTGAGCAAATGAAGACCCTTTGAAGTCATATTGCATGGTACCCATTCCACGGGTTTCAACTACCCAGGTTTAAGGTATTCTTCCTTCAGCTAAAACATGCATGTGGAACCCAGAGTATGATCAACCATGTGATCGGGAGACGTGTTCAAATATGTCTCAGTTTTCGTACCCTGGTACTCGGGTGCAACATTCCAGACGCTTTACTAACACTCTCCTGACTTGGAGAGTCAGTCCCTTTAACCTCCTGTTTGGCCCAGTTTGCAATTTCTGCGGAAGATGAACAGGAATAGCGAGAACCAATGAGAGACTAGCTGGAGGTGTCTGGACGGGCAAATTTAACTCTCATTTCCCACCAGGAAGAGGAATTAACCAAAGGCTCAGCGTGCCGTGCCGGAACCAGATTAGGGCCTGAAGCCATCCTGCGGTGTTGCGGCCAGCTCACAAGAAAGCGAGTTGAAGAAAGGAGCTCAGGGGCACTGTAATTCACAAACCTGCAGAGTTATAAATGACAGCTATCGTCCAAAAATAGACTGAAGTAAGGCTGCCAAGAGGACTTGAAAGCGGGGCAGAATTGCAGGAAACCGATTTCAGGAGGTAGACTGGAATTGCATTGAAAGCATAGGAAAAGAGGCAGAACGTCCACAATGATGCACTTGGCCAAAAAGGGCGTATGCGTTTTTTCCTGAATATATTCAGGAAAAAACGCATACGCCCTTTTTGGCCAACCAAGCAAGCTTGCAAAGGAAATCTGCACTACAATGAAGTCTCACTTCCCCCCGGTCAAAAGGGCCATCTGAAAAAAGTGTAAAATCCAGAAAGGCAGGACAGGCCATGGAGAACTGGGAGCCTTGTTATGCTGATGGGCGGGATGTAAATTGCCAACAGACACTCGGGAGAAGTGTATGGTGTTTCCTGAAACATCTAAAAAACAAAGCAACAGAGCCTAGGGCACTTCCACTTATGGTCCTATAGCTTAGGGAAATTAAAATCAAAAAGACACAGCCACCCCAAAGTTTGGGACGCCTCTGTTTACAAGAACCTCGTTTACAGTACAAGTTCAACATCGCAGAAAGTGAAAAATGGATAAAGAAGTTGTGGTATTTACTTACAAAGCAATATCACTCAGCAATGAAATCTATGTCATCAGGCCCTTAGCAGCACAATGAGTGGATTCAGGTATGATGATTCTAACTGAAATAAGTCACACAGAAAAAGAAACATCATAAGATATCAGTAATACACGGAATGTAAACTTGGCTACACAGGAACTGAATTACAGAACAGAACAGGGTCTCAAATTTAGAAAACCAACTTATGCTTGCTTAAGGGGAAAGGTGAGTTGGGGTGCTGCATAAAACCAGAGATTGAAATGAGCACAGATAAAGTTCCTTAAGCCAAATATGGAATAGACAAGAGCTACTCCTTGCTCAACGAAATGGACTCAACACCGCATATTAAACGCCTAAGAATGTACCTGACTAGTAAGTATCTTAAAACCTATGGATTGCTATGTCTCCGAAAGAGAATCAAGCATGTGTACAGGGGCATAAACGCAGCAGTGATAGGATTGGAGAGGTTCGGTGAGCAAATGAAGACCCTTTGAAGTCATATTGCATGGTACCCATTCCACGGGTTTCAACTACCCAGGTTTAAGGTATTCTTCCTTCAGCTAAAACATGCATGTGGAACCCAGAGTATGATCAACCATGTGATCGGGAGACGTGTTCAAATATGTCTCAGTTTTCGTACCCTGGTACTCGGGTGCAACATTCCAGACGCTTTACTAACACTCTCCCCGACTTGGAGAGTCAGTCGCCTTTAACCTCCTGTTTGGCCCAGTTTGCAATTTCTGCGGAAGATGAACAGGAATAGCGAGAACCAATGAGAGACTAGCTGGAGGTGTCTGGACGGGCAAATTTAACTCTCATTTCCCACCAGGAAGAGGAAATAACCAAAGGCTCAGCGTGCCGTGCCGGAACCAGATTAGGGCCTGAAGCCATCCTGCGGTGTTGCGGCCAGGCTCACAAGAAAGCGAGTTGAAGAAAGGAGCTCAGGGGCACTGTAATTCACAAACCTGCAGAGTTATAAATGACAGCTATCGTCCAAAAATAGACTGAAGTAAGGCTGCCAAGAGGACTTGAAAGCGGGGCAGAATTGCAGGAAACCGATTTCAGGAGGTAGACTGGAATTGCATTGAAAGCATAGGAAAAGAGGCAGAACGTCCACAATGATGCACTTGGCCAAAAAGGGCGTATGCGTTTTTTCCTGAATATATTCAGGAAAAAACGCATACGCCCTTTTTGGCCAACCAAGCAAGCTTGCAAAGGAAATCTGCACTACAATGAAGTCTCACTTCCCCCCGGTCAAAAGGGCCATCTGAAAAAAGTGTAAAATCCAGAAAGGCAGGACAGGCCATGGAGAACTGGGAGCCTTGTTATGCTGATGGGCGGGATGTAAATTGCCAACAGACACTCGGGAGAAGTGTATGGTGTTTCCTGAAACATCTAAAAAACAAAGCAACAGAGCCTAGGGCACTTCCACTTATGGTCCTATAGCTTAGGGAAATTAAAATCAAAAAGACACAGCCACCCCAAAGTTTGGAACGCTCTGTTTACAAGAACCTCGTTTACAGTACAAGTTCAACATCGCAGAAAGTGAAAAATGGATAAAGAAGTTGTGGTATTTACTTACAAAGCAATATCACTCAGCAATGAAATCTATGTCATCAGGCCCTTAGCAGCACAATGAGTGGATTCAGGTATGATGATTCTAACTGAAATAAGTCACACAGAAAAAGAAACATCATAAGATATCAGTAATACACGGAATGTAAACTTGGCTACACAGGAACTGAATTACAGAACAGAACAGGGTCTCAAATTTAGAAAACCAACTTATGCTTGCTTAAGGGGAAAGGTGAGTTGGGGTGCTGCATAAAACCAGAGATTGAAATGAGCACAGATAAAGTTCCTTAAGCCAAATATGGAATAGACAAGAGCTACTCCTTGCTCAACGAAATGGACTCAACACCGCATATTAAACGCCTAAGAATGTACCTGACTAGTAAGTATCTTAAAACCTATGGATTGCTATGTCTCCGAAAGAGAATCAAGCATGTGTACAGGGGCATAAACGCAGCAGTGATAGGATTGGAGAGGTTCGGTGAGCAAATGAAGACCCTTTGAAGTCATATTGCATGGTACCCATTCCACGGGTTTCAACTACCCAGGTTTAAGGTATTCTTCCTTCAGCTAAAACATGCATGTGGAACCCAGAGTATGATCAACCATGTGATCGGGAGACGTGTTCAAATATGTCTCAGTTTTCGTACCCTGGTACTCGGGTGCAACATTCCAGACGCTTTACTAACACTCTCCCGACTTGGAGAGTCAGTCCCTTTAACCTCCTGTTTGGCCCAGTTTGCAATTTCTGCGGAAGATGAACAGGAATAGCGAGAACCAATGAGAGACTAGCTGGAGGTGTCTGGACGGGCAAATTTAACTCTCATTTCCCACCAGGAAGAGGAATTAACCAAAGGCTCAGCGTGCCGTGCCGGAACCAGATTAGGGCCTGAAGCCATCCTGCGGTGTTGCGGCCAGGCTCACAAGAAAGCGAGTTGAAGAAAGGAGTTCAGGGGCACTGTAATTCACAAACCTGCAGAGTTATAAATGACAGCTATCGTCCAAAAATAGACTGAAGTAAGGCTGCCAAGAGGACTTGAAAGCGGGGCAGAATTGCAGGAAACCGATTTCAGGAGGTAGACTGGAATTGCATTGAAAGCATAGGAAAAGAGGCAGAACGTCCACAATGATGCACTTGGCCAAAAAGGGCGTATGCGTTTTTTCCTGAATATATTCAGGAAAAAACGCATACGCCCTTTTTGGCCAACCAAGCAAGCTTGCAAAGGAAATCTGCACTACAATGAAGTCTCACTTCCCCCCGGTCAAAAGGGCCATCTGAAAAAAGTGTAAAATCCAGAAAGGCAGGACAGGCCATGGAGAACTGGGAGCCTTGTTATGCTGATGGGCGGGATGTAAATTGCCAACAGACACTCGGGAGAAGTGTATGGTGTTTCCTGAAACATCTAAAAAACAAAGCAACAGAGCCTAGGGCACTTCCACTTATGGTCCTATAGCTTAGGGAAATTAAAATCAAAAAGACACAGCCACCCCAAAGTTTGGACGCCTCTGTTTACAAGAACCTCGTTTACAGTACAAGTTCAACATCGCAGAAAGTGAAAAATGGATAAAGAACGTTGTGGTATTACGTACAATGCAGTATCACTCAGCAATGAAATCTGTGTCATCAGGCCCTTAGCAGCACAATGAGTGGATTCAGGTATGATGATTCTAACTGAAATAAGTCACACAGAAAAAGAAACATCATAAGATATCAGTAATACACGGAATGTAAACTTGGCTACACAGGAACTGAATTACAGAACAGAACAGGGTCTCAAATTTAGAAAACCAACTTATGCTTGCTTAAGGGGAAAGGTGAGTTGGGGTGCTGCATAAAACCAGAGATTGAAATGAGCACAGATAAAGTTCCTTAAGCCAAATATGGAATAGACAAGAGCTACTCCTTGCTCAACGAAATGGACTCAACACCCCATATTAAACGCCTAAGAATGTACCTGACTAGTAAGTATCTTAAAACCTATGGATTGCTATGTCTCCGAAAGAGAATCAAGCATGTGTACAGGGGCATAAACGCAGCAGTGATAGGATTGGAGAGGTTCGGTGAGCAAATGAAGACCCTTTGAAGTCATATTGCA